>NW_027272900.1:0-260047 GCF_040938485.1 Diadema antillarum | reverse complement strand
ACCCTCATTTAAAACTTTTATAGGATGACATGTCATATTGCTTGTATGTGCTGTATACTTACAACCTCATTTCTCGTCGGATTTTATTGTATCCTGCGACAGTTGCCATATTATACAACATTCTAGCCTAAAAAGTAATCCAGATGGGGTATGGGAGACGGGTTCGGGGGATACGTGTGCTCAAACGGGTCTCCTGTGCGAGTGCTCTAGTTGAAACTAGAAAAGCACTTTGAAAGCCAGCAACTCATTTCCACCCTGGCGCATGCAATCATCATTCCTAAAATATAAGCTTTTGTTACCACATTGCACGGCGCCTTAATTGCCCGAGCAGAGCATGTGCTTTATTGCGCGCAAGGAGTACGTTGTCTGATAACTCCTTGGTGCGCATATGTAAACCTCAGAGAAGTTTGTTGACCTTACATGCCAAAAAATTAAAAATCCTTCAAAAATCCATAAAAATTCACCAGATCACTACCAAAATAGAATGAGATGTTCCTTGTGTCAATATTGACTTTTCATGGAAGTTTCATTTTAATGTGTACACAACTTTTTTAGTTATTTTGCAAATGGACAAACCAATGCCAACAATCACTTAACCTCCTCCTGCCTTGGCAGAGGTAAAAATGCTATTACAATGGCAACACATTGGGGGCCCTAGGGGGCCCAATCTCTCCCCCCCCCCCCCCACCCTCATTATTAAGGAATATTTACAAATCTTCTCTAGAACCAGAAGTGATAAAGCAAAGTTAATACCATGAGTTTGTACATTGACAACTTTAGTTCAAAGTTTGTTCAGTGCAAATCCAGGGCTGCCCCCTCCCCCTTGGAGTCAGGGGGGGGGGGGGGGGGGATCCAAATGCAGACCTACATGGTACATTTTCATCTTCTTGCTGAAAACGGCATCATGGATTTTCACCAAACTTGGCAAATAGCATTCCTAGGGGGATGGAATCTCAAAGTGTTTGAATGAGCACCGTGCTTTCCTTCAGGGCCCTAGAGTGCCCAAACCTCCTAAATTATGGAATATTCAATAATATTCTTCTCTTGAATCAGGAGTGATTTTTTTCCTAACTGCTGGTCCAACCATCTATAAAGTACACTACTTGGCAAGTATTTTTACCAGTGTGATGGAATATGCAAATGGGCACCATGCCCCCAGCTCTCAAAGCTGCCCCCATCCCAAGTTTCCAGTGTTCTCAGGTGAGCATTGAAATCACGTCATAACCGAACAAATAAACAATAAAAATACATACAGTGGAAAATGTTGCGGCCTGAATTTTTACTTCATTGTAACCGGAATTTCGGTATAACCATGTTCATTATAACAGGAGTGCCCTGTATATCCTGTGTCCCGTGATAGGCAGGCGGCGCATAATGTGTGCTAGAGCTAGGGCTTTATACACACGTGTTGTTTCTCCCCCTCAGGCAAGGCATCATTTCACGTCATGGAACGTCATCTGTAGAAAAATGATGTTACCATGGTAATTTTCTTTTTTTAATGCTACCATGGCAACTGATTATTCAACTTCAACCTATTGAGGATGGGTTGATTTTGCTACAGCACGCATCCCCCATAGGCACCTACCAGAATACTCTTGACTTGTTCTCAACGGGTTAACAAGATAAAATTTGCCCGTCAACATAATATACCAGTCACATGCACCAAATTTCAAGTCAAATTCTCATAAACTGAGCTACCTCAATCCACAATATTTTTGCATGCTCTCAAGTCAAAAAGTACTGTTTCCATGGCAACACAATTGAACACTGAGAGATGTTTTGCGTATCTAAAATTCATATTGATCACATGTATGTGTCAAATATAAAGGTCAAAAGCTCTAAAAAACGAGTTAGCTACATTGTATGCAGTGCTAATTTGTATCCACTGCTAATTTGTATTTCATGTAAAAATGCTGTTACTATGGCAACACATTGTTTGACAGTGGCGAAAGATGAAGTTTCCACATCTACAGTACACTCTACATGGTCAGATGTGCCAAATTTCAAGTCAAATGCTAAAAAACTGAGGGATTTAGCTAAATCTACAACTACATGGCATGTACATATTTTTGGACAATTTGTATAACAAGAGACCCAGGGTCTCGCGCTCACCTGAGTATCGCAAGTTCACCTTCCATGCATTTCAGCAGACTCTTCGCTGAGAACACTGGAAACTTGTGGTGGGGGTAGCTTTGAGAGCTGGGAGCATTATAGTGTCTATTTATGCATAATCCAACACACTGGTAAAATACAACTGTACCTGCCAAGTACACTGTACTTTATAGAATGTTGGACTATGCAGTTTTTTGGGAAAAGACTTACCATCACTTTTGATTCTAGAGAACATTGTGATTGAACATTCCTTAATTTAGGAGGTTTGGACCCCCTGGGGCCCCAGAGGAAAGCATGGTGCCCATTCAAAAACTTTGAGATCCTATCCCTATGGGAATGCTACTTGCCAAGTTTGGTGAAAATCCATTATGTTGCTTTCAGCAACAAGATGAAAATTTAGGTCTGCATTTGGAACTACAGTCATCAATGTACAAACTCAAAGTAATTGTTTTAAATCACTTCTGGTTCTAGTAAAGGGGAGCCCTGTTGAACAAATTTAGATCTTTACCCCCTGGCATTTTTGGTGAAAATTTATCAGGGTTTTTCAACAATTATGAACATGTACAATTTATATCACCATTTGGACCCATCCCACTCCATTCCCCTGGGTCCCAAGGGGGGGGGGGGGGGCAAACCTGATTCTGCCATGAACAAACTTGAAACAACAGCAGCCATCAATACAGTGACTCACAGTACAGGTATTAACTTAGCTCAATCTCATCTGGTTCTAGAGAAAATCTTTAAAGGGGGGGGGGGGGGCTCCTGGGGGCCCACAGGGTGGGGCATGGTGCTCATTTGATGGAATTAAGATTCTATCCCCCTAGGGATGCTACCTGCCAAGTTTGGTGAAAATTCATCTTGGGGTTTTCATGAAACAGATGAAAATTTACAATTTAGGCCCCAATTTTAGGCCCCTGGGGCCCCCCGAGGTGGGACATGGTGCCCATTTGATGGGAATGATATTCTTTCCCCCTATGGATGCTACCTGCCAAGTTTGGTGAAAATTCATCACGGCATTTTCAAGAAAAAGATGAAAATGTACAATTTGGGCCCCATTAGGACCCCTCCTCACCCCCTCCCCAGGGTCCCAAGGGGGGCACCCCTGATTCTACCATGAACAAACTTAAAACAACATGTCATCAATGTACCAACTCATAGTATTAACTTAGCTCTATCACTTCTGGATCTAGAGAAGAACATTTTTTTAACATTCCCCCTCTGGGGGCCCCCAGGTGGGGCATGGTGCCCACTTGAACAAATTGAGATCCTATCCCCAAGGGATGCTACAATGTACCTGCCAAGTTTGGTGAAAATCTGTCATGGGGTTCTCAAGAAGAAGATGAAAATGTAAAAAGTTTATGCACGACGGACGCCGGACGAAGAGCGATCACAATAGCTCACTTGAGCCTTTGGCTCAGGTGAGCTGAAAATGCTGCTGTAATGGCAATGAACAAATATATTGATACTCAAAAAAGTGTCGTGCACAGTAACATAGTGATCATATGTCCCAAGTTTTCACTCAAATGCTCAAAATGTTTAAAAACTACTGTTGCCACAGCAACAAATTCTGAACATTTATGAATAGGATGTCTTGTACAACTACACATTACATTGATCCATATGCCGAATTTCAACTTAATTTGTTCCTCACATTGAGGATTACATACTATAACTGCAATCTATAATGTTCAGGAAAATTGTGTTCCGTATCAGGTATGTGTTTGCTTGTTCTAGTTTATTTTCTTACTTGTTCTCATGTTTTTTGTACACCTTGAAAGGTGGACCTGTGTACTTTACAAATAGACATATTTGCATTATTTCTATTATTCAATGTATGCATGTTGCATCATTTCATTGAAGTATATATTTGTTCCGGTTATAACAAAATTTTGATACAGTGCTCACCGCTTGATCGGGAGGGGTTGGGACACAAGTTTTCTCCCGTTTAAGAAGTGCTCCCGCTTAATAAAGCAGTGGCTGATATTGTCACATGCAAACCACACAACGTGAAGCCCAGTATGTGGGCATTACACTACACCAGGCACATTTAATCAAACCCGCCAATAACCACAGCAACAAGTTAACACAAGCTACAACACGCAGACATAAAACAGTGATGAGAAAAGACACAGCAGTCTCATAATTTTGGTAAATGCATCATTGAAACAAACCTTCATTCATTTGATCCACAAAATAACCAAGTACATGTACATTGCACTTTAATAAGCAGGGTTTCTGCTACAGCGGTTCCCGATCAACAGGTGAGCACTGTATAACATTATAAAACTGCCGGTCCCAACGACTTTGTTATAATTTCCCCTATGCCCATGTCAACAATCTTAGAGAGTAAACAAACTGCCTGTTTGAGGATGAGTTCAAGCTTTCTGAGTATTTTATTCACTGATACATCTGTCATTCAAACAAAAGATAAGTTATGATCAGGGAAACTGGAAACTGGAAAGATTACAAATAAAACTCTCACCTCATGCATCATCACAAAATAATATATACAGTGTTTGCATAAGTTGGACAGCTACAAGTAGTCATGATGCCTCTATGAAGAATAACCAGGTACACACAGAGTACAGCTGAACTTGTGATTTCAGCAAAGCATTCATAATCATTAATGCAGTGAATGAAACCATTTGCACATATCTAACAAACAGCTTCTAGCAAATTGTATGTTTTACAAGAAAAATAAATAGTAAATGGGCACAACTTTACTGCTTTAAAACATATACAAATCTAATATTTTATGAATACTGTGTGTAAATAATCTCTTGTCTTCTGTCAACCAAAATGAACACAAAATATACACATGTCTAGCAATTTCTACCTTACTTACCAAAGACAGGTATTCCCTATTAGTGGTAGCAAATACTACAGGTATTTTGACAGCCCCATCTAGAATACTTTTACTGAGTAGTGATTAACTGTTTGTCCTGGATAAACAACATACAGTTGTACATGTACTATTTCTATTTCATGAAGCACTGCTATGAAATTTTGTAGCAACAAATTTGAGGACATCTGTTGGAATTCAGTCTGGAATCTTGGTTTTTTTATCACATACAATGATTAACTCTTTACGTGCCAATGTGTAAGCCTCCTGCGTGCCACATTATTCTGACACCACATACAGTAAACCTCGCATAAGTCGACATCTCATAAGTCAACAACTCGCCTAGTAAGTCGACACGATAAAAAAGTCCCAATTTTTGCCTTTGTTATTCCTTGAAAATTTCTTCGTCTTAGTCAACATTTATAAGTCGACAACTCGCGTAAGTCGACCTGATTTTTGAGTGCCAACTGAGCTGAAATACGTGTTAATTCCCTCGTCTAAGTCGACATAATCTTTTTGCTCAAAATCTTATCGCCATTCTCTGAAAAAGAATTGTTTTCCCGCTCCGATTCGCAGCATTTCTACTCGGTAACTCGCTAGTGTACGGCGCGGAACCGTTCGCCGCCATGCATCCATTGTCTTGTACATTTACGTCAGAATAGAGAGACTCATTTACATTGGAGAGTTACATGTAATACACAAAGCAGTTCACTTTCCCCTCTTTCTCCTTCTCGTTATTCTCAAAACGCACAAATTTTGTACACCTATAGGTCCTAGTAGAGAATCATTATCAAAACATGAAATAGGTGTTTCCGTCTATTCGAATATTCTAACGTTAATCATTCCGAAGCGGTATTAGAAACCTGGGCCCGTTTTCAGAAAATTCATTAAAATGCAACTACATATAATCAAATGCTACCAAAAATCAAATGCAGGTGTATCAAATCACGAGCAACTTTGCACATACACGCAAGTGCGTTGTTGAAAAGGATTGCGTTTGATAATCGTATGAAACTAGAAAATAGTTGTACGAACCTGAAACTCAAATGCGTTTAAAAGCAACTCTAAAAATCAAATGAAGTCCATCAAATCACGCACAACGCTGTATTCAAACGCAAGCGAGTGTTGCAAAGAAGACTTGCGGTTTTCGTAAGAAACTAGAAACTGCGTTCAAAAGCATCTCTTAACATCCATGGAGGTGCGTTATGGTTGAAAAGTCTTGCATTATTTTTCATCTCGTACGCAAAATTAAAAACTAAACACAACTCTGAAAATCAAATGCAATTGCAAGTCCATCATATCACGCGGAACGCTGAAAAGACTTGCATTTGATAATCATACGAAACCAGAAAATTGTAGGGAACTTTTTTTAAAAACTCAATTGCGTTTATAACGCAATTCTAAAAATCAAATGCAAGTCCATCAAATCACATGCAACGCTGTATTCAAACGCAAGAGCGTTGCAGAGAAGACTTGCAGTTTTTGTACGAAACTATAAGAAACTGCGTTTAAACGCATCTCTAAACATCTACGTAAGTGCGTTATTGTTGAAAAGACTTACATTATTTTTCTTTCGTATGCAAAATTAAAAAATTAAACACAACCCCAAAAATCAAAAGCAAGTCCATCAAATCACACGGAACGCTGAAAAGATTTGCGTTTGATAATCATCCGAAACTAGAAAATTGTAAGAAACTTAAACTCAATTGCGTTTAAACGCAATTCTAAAAATCAAGTAATGCAAGTCCATCAAATCACAAGCAATGATGTATTTAAAATGCAAGAGCATTGCAGAAAAGACCAACGGTTTTTGTACGAAACTAGAAACTGCGTTTAAACGCATAAAAATCTATACGGAAGTGTGTTATTGTTGAAAAGACTTGCATTATTTATTTTGTAACGGAACTTTCGCCGTGACCGAACTTAGTCTGCACTAGCAAGGGAAAGACATCACAACATTTACACGTTTCAAACTACCGAAACGCATGCTGCTTCACGAAATGTCAATGAAAAAATAGTAGCAAATTATTGTTAGTTTGCTATGCCGAAGGTTTGAATTTCAGTCCAAAGTTAAACTAGAACTATCACTTATTGTGATTAATATACCCCCTCCCACAAATGAGGGAATTAGCTCAACCAGGATTTTTTTTTAACTTTTTAATGAAAAAAAAAATTACCATGGCAATGCACTGTTCAACAGTGAATAAATGTATTACTCACTGTTAGTCAAATGTCCCACATCTCAAGTCAAGTGCTCAAAAACTGTGAGCAAGATAAATAAACTGATGATTTCTATGGTTTTTATTAAAAATTTTGTAACCATGGCAACACAATGTTGGACATTAAGAAAAAAAATGAAGTTTGCACAACTACCAATCATAGCCGTCACATGTGCCAAATTTCAAGCCAAATGCTAAAAGGATGAGGGGCTTAGTTGAATTCACAATATAAGTGTATCATTTTCATTTAAAATATACTGTTACCATGGCAACACATTTTCCACACTGACAAAAGATTTTTTGCACATCTAGGTAATGTAGAGGTAACATGTGCCAAATTTGAAGCCAAAATGCTCTAAACAGAGAGAGTTAGGATCTAATTGAAACGTTTGTATGATTTTCATTCAAAATGCACTGTTACCATGGCAACATTGTTCAACAATGATGAAATATGTTTGCATATCTCTGTACTATAATGGTTGCATGTGCCAAATTTCCAGCCAAATGCTCAAAGACTGATGGAGTTAACTGAATCCACAATATTTTTGCATGATTTTCATTCAAAATATACTGTTACCATAGCAACACATTGATCAACAATGACGAAAGACTGTTTGCTCATCTACGTACTATAGTGGTCACATGTGCCAAATTTCAAGCTAAATGCTCAAAGACTGAGGTAGTTACCTGAATCCACAATATTTTTGTATGCATTTTAGTGAAAAGATGCTGTTACCATGGCAACGCATTGTTCACCACTGACGAAAGATAAGGTTTGCACATCTATATGCTATAGTGGTTGCATGTGCCAAATTTCAAGCCAAATGCTCAGAGTGAGGGAGTTAACTGAATCCAAAATATTTTTGTATGATTTTCATTAAAAATATGCCATTACCATGGCAACACATTGATTACCAATGACGAAAGATTACGTTTACACATCTACGTACCACAGTGGTCATGTGTGCCAAATTACTAGCTAAATGCTCAAAGACTAAAGGAAGTTAGCTGAATCCACAATATTTTTGTATCTTTTTTTGTTAAAAAAAGCTGTTACCATGACAACGCATTGCTCACCACTGACGAAAGATTAAGTTTGCACATCTATTTACTATAGTGGTCATGTGTGCCAAATTTCAAGTCAAATGCTCTAAGACTGAGGGAGTTAACTGAATCCACAATATTTTCATATGATTTTCATTCAAACTATGCTGTTACCATGGCAACACATTGATCAACAATGACGAAAGAGTAAGTATGCACATCTACATACCATAGTGGTAACATGTGTCAATTTTTAAGCAAAATGCTTGAAAACTGAAGGAGTTAGGCTAATCCACACATTTTTGTATGATTGGTAAAGCCATGGCAACAGGTTTATTAACACACACATCAAAGGTGTTTTGCACAAATATACATTATATTGATTGCATATCCCAAATTCAAACTGAATTGCTACAAAACTAAGAGAGTAGTGCCATCCACAACATTTTGTAAGATTTTTATGAAAATCTTCCGTTGCCGTGGCAACACATTATGAAATACTCATGAAAAAGGTGTCTTGCATATCTGCCTGTGATAGCGGTCACACATGCCAAATTTAAAGTTAATTGCTCAAAAAATGAGAAAGTAGTTCGATCCACAAGTTTTTATGAAAATAAGCCGTTGCCATGGCAACGCATTATGCGATACTAACGAAAAAGGTGTCTTGCACATCTACCTTTGATAGCAGTCACACATGCTAAATTTGGGGTCAATTGCTCGAAAAATGATAGAGGAGTTCGATCCACAACATTTTGTAAGATTTTTTTAATATTTGCCGTTGCCATGGCAACTCATTATGCAATATTAACGAAAAAAGGTGTCTTGCCCATCTCCCTTTGATAGCAGTCACACATGCTAAATTGGGGGATAATTGCTCAAAAAATGAGAGTAGTTCGATCCGCAAGTTTTTACGAAAATATGCCGTTGCCATGGCAATGCATTACGCAAAACTAACGAAAAAGGTGTCTTGCACATCTACCTTTGATAGTGGTCTCACATGCCAAATTTGGGGTCAATTGCTCAAAAAATGAGAGAGGAGTTCGACCCACAAGATTTTGCAACGGACCGACCGCCCAACCTCCCGACCGCCCGCCCTACCGACCGACCGACCGGCCACCCGACCTCAGAGTGATTCCTATATACCCCCCCCCCTCCACACTATGTGTGGGTGGGGGTATAATTAGTCTGACGATGGAAAGAGATTTGTTTTTACGAAGGTTAGTCATCCAAAAGATGGCGTTCTCGGATTAACAAACTTTTCTTCTTCTTTATATTTCAGACTGGCCCGCGCCGTACAGAGCGGTAATGTTGCGAATCGGAGCGCGAGAACAATTCATTTTCAGAGTATGGCAATAGAAATTTAAGCAAAACAAATATGGCGGCTTAGGGAAGGAAAGTCACACATCCTATTTCAACTCAGTCGGCACTGAAAAATTATCTCAACAGAATCATACGAATTTACATGCATATCTTCGCAGCAACGCACTTGAATTTAAATCGCAAAGCCGCATGCAATTTGGGGAATATGCGTTTGATTGTTCAAATCAAATTTAAAACGTACAGTGTCTAGAAACGGACCCTGGTTTGCGATCCCGCTCTCTCAAAATCTCTCTAGAGATTTGGGGAATTGTGCGTTGTCATTACTAATCCGCACGAGATTTATGCATGAACTAAAACATAATTGTTGCTAATGTCAGTAAGTATGTTTTGGCTGCAAAAGGAGTAAGATTTGGGTAGCGATCCGCATCGTGATCTTACTCTGTATAGGGGAAATTAGTTTTCATTTATAAGTCGACAAAATGTCGACTTACACGTAAGTCGACTTTCGCGTAAATCGATGTGTTTTTCTCAGTCCCGATTATGTCGACTTATGCGAGGTTGACTGTACTCATGCCTTGAGAAAACGGTCCGTGTTTTACAAATCCATATCTTGTACATAACACATGTATAGATTTCTGTTGAATTGAACATGCAGAGAGCAGAGTTGTAGAGAATATGCCAACCTTTGCTTTGATGTAAATTGCATGACGACTCTATGATGGTTTTTTCTTTCAAATGCCAAGTAACTACATTACTGTAAAGGCAGGACTTTTGCACACAAAACAGGGAAAGAAACTTGGAATTTACAGGCAAATTCAGTAGGGAACACCGCTTGCAAGTCAATCACCATAGAATGCAAGCTATATGGGAGAGGAACGGAATCACGAGAAACACTTTCATTGCACTGTGGCATTTGGTGATTTATCGATAGGTTTGGGCAGGTTTGTGAGTTTGAGCAGAATATGCGAAGTTGGCACGCCATCGACTGAATCGGGCTTGTGAACATGGCACATAAAGAGCTAGAAAAGAAAACTGTGCTTCAATAGAATCTACACAATGACAATTTATCATTTACTTTGTTATGCTAATTAATGCATCAATAGATGATGATAATTTAATTTATTTGGTCAAAAAGCCAATGTTATGAGTAAGGCGTCCCACTAGAATAAATTTTCTTGATATTTTTGTTTTAGATAAGTGTTTGATGCATCTTTTTCCCCCTTTCCAAGTGTTCTGCAAAGCAGTTTTTTTTAAATCATTTTCATAGTACAGCCTTCAGCTGCTTATCAACATATAATGTTTAATAAGATTAACCTACAAATGTATGTGATCTATGTACATATGTATTTTGGTTCCCTTACATTTGACGTCAATCAATTCAGAAGTTTATATACGCCTAAATTGTACATAACAAAAAAGTATTTGATATTAAATACCCTTTGAAACTTGAAATGCATGAATATACACGTACATTCAAATGGGGCATCAGGGCACTGCCTGCAGCTCATACCACCTTCACACTGCCGAAACCATCCTCCATTGGCACACAAAGCTTTTCGTGCACGAGTATGTTTCCAGTACACCAGCACATACAGCTGTAATGTACATTTCTATGGTGCTTCTACACCTCGGACAGACAACACAAAAACAAAATGCCAGCGGCACACTTCAGGGCAGAAGTGTATATAAATCGACCAATTACAATATGTTTGGGTCTTTCCCTAAACCCACAGCTGATTGGCTTTACCATTACCAAGGAAAATAAATGTGTATAGTTTCAACATGTCACTGCAATTATGCTCTATTTCAGACATTATACTGGATTGCACAAACTGCAACTTGTACTTGTATAACTAACAAATTATAAGTGTAGGGTAATAAATACCAAGTATAAAAGAATGCTTACCTCTCTGCTTTATCTGTAACAATGTATCTATATTAAAACAAAGACAAACAATTCTAAAGATCAAAAGAAAAGTAACTTTGTAAGGTTCTGCCGCAAAATGTCATAATTCTAATGCAGCTACTCAAAGGCCATCAAACTATTATATCATCATGAATTGATACATCCTTTGTACATCCTTTTCTCATCTCCTCATGGTGCAGGCTTGATGATTAAGGGTAATGTCTGTTCAAGATTATGGCAATTCTCAAGACAGTCTTCCTGCAGGTGCATCAAGATTCATTTAATCTGTCATTGGGGATGATTATGTTGCACTGGAACATTTCCTACTCCAACCAATTTACACATGTTGATCGTACAGTAGTACAAGCACGATGTATTCCATAGCATAACGTCCTTCATTTCTTTAATAGGAATATTACAGTACTTCTCAAAGAGACATTTTTCCCAACAAATATGTGAATTCAGAGCAATTGAGTAGAACACATCGCTGGTGTTTGATGAAATTTGGACAGACTGTTCATGTAGGCCATCGATCAAACTTGCAAAGTTTCATCCAATGGCTCAAAACTTTCCCTTCAAAATCTTTATCTGTAATACATGTACCCACAAAATTTCATGAAAATACATTGTACCTTCAGGCATTTCAGAGATGGTCAAATGGCAAAATTTTCAGAATTTCATCTAACCTTGACCTTTGACCTTCAGCATGTCACCTAAAAGTTGACAGATACACCTTTGTCCACTCATACTATACACATCTGTCAAGTTTTATTTGGATATCTCTTAAGTTAGCTCGTCCAAAATTGATTACAAATGGATGGAGGAATGGACGGACAATCCGAAAACATAATGCCTCCAGCAACACGTAGTGGCGGGGGCATAAAAAAAGGGTATCCAATTACTAGCTGACTCGTCTGTTCATTCAGCAGAATATGGGACTCTTCAAGCATGAATATAACACAGAGTACCCTCTCCCACACTGTGTTCCAGCCATATAACTCTTACATGTACATATGGACTCTGTCATCATTGCAATACTTAACCAGTGGCTTGTACCAAAACATATAAGATGAAGAGCCATAGATGTTTGAATTTATGTGCACACAAATACATGCAATTCCATGTGCACCTATAGAAAGGATTTCATTGGTCATCACCAAAGCAACAAATACAGCACACAGAGAAAAAGTGAAATTCCAGTTTTAGTGTTCTGAGAATGAATACATAACTTGAAATCTAAACTACATCTTGATTGAGCCTAGTGTTAATGCTCACAAAAAAAAAAGGTACAGTAAACCTCGCTTAAGTCAACATCGCATAAGTCAACAACTCGCTTAAGTCAACATGATAGAAAAGTCCTAATCTTTCTCTTTGTTATTCCTTGAAAATTTCCTCGTATTAGTCGACATTTATAAGTTGACAACTCGCGTAAGTCGACATGATTTTCAGTGCAAATTGAGCTGAAATTCAAGTTGATTCCCTCGTCTAAGTCGACATAATTTTTCGCTCAAATTCTTATCGCAGTTCTCTGAAAAAGAATTGTTTTCCCGCTCCAATTCGCAGCATTTGTTCTCGCTAATTCACTAGTGTACGGTGCGGTAGCGTTCGCGCCATGCATCGATTGTCTTGTATGCCTGAATAGAAAGGTATACACTCATTTACACTGGAGTACTACACGTAGTACCGGTGTTTGTGTCTGTGTGTATCGTTTGGTGCAGGTCAGCGTGACGCAACTTACGGTGCAGACGTCAAAATCAAATGCAGATGTATCAAATCACACGCAACTTTGCATTTAAACGCAAGTGCGTTGCTGAAAAGACTTGCGTTTGATAATCTTATGAAACCAGAAAATAATAGAACAATAATTTAAATGCAACTCTAAAAATAAAATGCAAGTCCATCAAATCACATCACGCAATACTGTATTTAAATGCCAGAGCGTTGCAGAGAAGACTTGCGATTTCGTACGAAACTAGAAACTGCGTTTAAACGCATCTCTAAAAATCTACGGAGTGCGTTATTGTTGAAAAGACTTGCTTTATTCTTTTTTATTTCGTACGCAAAATTAACAATGAAAACCAACTCTGAAAATCAAATGCCAGTCCATCAAATCACACCGAACTCTGAAGACTTGCGTTTGATAATCATACCAAACTAGAAAATTGTAGGAATCTAAAACTAAATTGCGTTTAAACGTAACTCTAAAAATCAAATGCATGTCCATTAAATCACATCACGCAACGCTGTACACTGTATTTAAACGCACGACCGTTGCGGAAAAGACTTGCGGTTTTCGTACGAAACTAGAAACTGCGTTTAAACGCATCTCTAAAAATCTAGGAAGTGCGTTAGTGTTGAAAGGACTTGCATTATTTTTTATTTCGTGCCCAAAGTTAAAATTTAAATGCAACTCTTAAAATCAAATGCAAGTCCATCAAATCACACGGACCGCTGAAAATATTATTTACGTTTGATAATCATACGAAACTAGGAAACTAAAACTCAATTGCATTTAAACGTAACTCTAAAAATCAAATGCACGTCCATCAAATCACATCACGCAACGCTGTACACTGTATTTAAACGCACAAGCGTTCCAGAAAAGACTTGCGGTTTTCATACGAAACTACAAACTGCGTTTAAACGTATCTCTAAATTCTACGGAAGTGCGTTAGTCTTGAAAAGACTTGCATTATTTTTTTTATTTCGTACGCAAATTCAAAATATCAAACAGAACTTTCGCCGTGACCAAACTTAGTCTGCACTCGCAGGGGAAAGACATCGCAACATTTACACGTTTCAAACTACCGAAACGCATGCTGCTTCACGAAATGTCAATGAAAAAATGGTAACAAATTATTGTTACAGTTCGCTTTGCCGAAGGTTTAAATCTCAGCCCAAAGTTAAATTAGTCCGACAATGGAAAGAGGTATGTTTTTACGAAGATTAGTTAATCCAAAAATAATATGTCGTTTTTGGATTAACAAACTTTTCTTCTTTCTTTTTTTTTTTCAGACAAGCCCGCGCCGTATACAGAGCGGTACTGTTGCGAATCGGAGTGCGAGAACAATTCATTTTCAGAGTATGGCAATAGAAATTCAAGTAAAACAAATATGGCGACTTATAGGGAAGGAAAATTGTACATATTTCAACTCAGTCAGTACTGAAAAATCTTGTCGACAGAATCAACGAATTCACACGCATATCTTTGCAGCAACGCACTTGAATTTAAATCTCAAAGTTGCACGCAATTTGGGGATTTGCGTTTGATTTTTCAAACAAGTTTAAAACGTAATGCGACTAGAAACGGACCCAGGATTCCCGCTGTCTCAAAATCTCTCTAGAGGTTTGTCCTTCCTAATCCGCGCGAGATTTAGGCATGAAATAAAACATTATTGTTGTTAATGTCAGTAGGCATATTTTGCCGGCAAAAGGAGTAAGATTTGGATCGCGATCCGCATCGTGATCCAAATATTACTCCGTACAGGGGAAATTAGTTTTCCTTTATAAGTCGACAAAATGTTGACTTACGCGTAAGTCGACGTGTTTTGCTCAGTCCCGATTATGTCGACTTATGCGAGGTTGACTGTATTTTCTAAAGAAAGAAGAGTAGGTTATGACATAATTTGATCACCAAAATAAAAGAATGCATTAAAAAACAGAATTCCCACATAAGATATTGCATCACAAGCATCTGGACTTTGTTTCATAAAAACAGAATTCATTTCACACTGTTCAAAGCAGTATTGTTTGATCAAGCAAAGTAGAAAAATTTGGAGGGGGAAAGAGCCAATCAAGACACAAAAGTGATTAAACAACTGTATGCAAAAGGTGGATTAAAATAAGTGTTCCATTTCCAGTAAATTCCTCGAGGCCTGGGTCATGTATACATCATTTCAGCCATAGCAGACATTTTTCGTGGAATGTAGACCATGCTGTCAAAGTAGCCTGCAAGGTCATCCACTGATGTGTCATCAAGGAGACCATCCTCAGCCATCTTGGCCTCCTGGGAGCAGGAATATTCTGGGCGGAGTGGGACACGGGCTTCAACATGGCCTGTGATTTGTGGTATCTTAACTGAGGCTGTACGTTGTCGAGCAGAGTTACAGGGAGCTGCCATGACTTGTCCCTGGGGAATGGGAAAGCAGATGGTGCTACTGGCAAGGGAGTCTTTAGCTGTTGAGTTGTCACGGTATTTCCTAAATGGTAACATGATATTAACGGCTGATGCATCGCTCACAACTTTGTCGTCCTTTTTTTGCACAGCTGCTTTGGTAGCACCACTTTCAGAAGATGATGGCTTCTGAGTGATTTCTTCATCTGTTTCCTCTTTGACCAAAATCTCCCCAGATTCCTCAACAATAGTGGCAAGAGTTCTGAAAGTTGTTAGTTTAGATTTGCAAGAGCTTCCAAATTGGCAATCTCGAATCTCCCTGCCACATTTATTGGCTATGTCCTGTTCTTCAAGATTTAAATCACAGGAATCAATCCATTTTTTGGCACAAGAGCAATTTTCAATGCTGGGAGAAAATCTACCTGATACTTGTCCAAAGTCAGACCACACCTTGCTTAAGCCAGACTCAATTGAGTTTTTACCGAAGGAATTAAATGAGCTACTCCGGATCAATGAACCTTCACAAGTCAATTTTCCAGCATGACAAGTGAATGATGTCTTATATGGGCTCAACCTGTTTCTTGCACTTCTTAGGGTAACAGATTTTCTTGTTTTCTTTGTTGTTTTCACTGGCTGTCTGTACCACTGTGAATCTTCCCGTGCAGTTGTGTCTGGCAACCTGGTTTTTCTTATTGATCTGAAAAAAGAAAAAAAAAGGAGTATAAGAAAATAGGCAAAAAGAATTTACAAGAGAATGTAGCATTTGTGCAACCATAGAGTTCATTTTGGGGGTAGATATTCTAAAACACACACTGCCAAGTTGCCAAGTGTCTAACATACAATTAATCAGTTTTGAGTTAACTCAATGTGAACATTGATACAGATGACCTTTCTTTCTTTCTTTTTTTGCAGTTGTTTAGGCATTTCACTCATTTTCAAAGTGACATACTATACATGTAACGCATAAGCTCGCCTGATGTAACAATCTATGGAATTTGTCACTCATGTTCAAACAGAATGTTCAAACAGAATGTTCAAACTTGTGTGGACCAGGTGATCAGAACAGTTTGTCAATTAGCATGTTAAAGGGAGCATCCATTTCATTCTTTTGCACTGAATGTATTAACAGACTCTTGTTATCAATATTGCCAAATACCATGCTTGATGCCTGGTGGATGTGCTGGGAAGTAGCATTTATAAGGATTACATATACATGAATAATCCCAACATTACAAATATCTCAGTAAATCAAAAAATGATAGGCAAACTAAAAAATGAACATGCTTGTTGGTACATAATGACCTTTTTCTGCTAATGCGCTATTAAAGGGGAACTCCAAACTGGCTTACTGCCTGTAGCCAGACAACTTTGTTCCCATTGACGTACACACACACACACACACACAAAAAAAACTTGCACTTTGAGATGAATATGGCTCTTAGTTCATTATCATCATTATTATTACTATTACTATTATTATTATTATTATTATTATTATTATTATTATTATTATTATTATTATTATTATTATTATCATTATTATAAATATCATTATTATTACAGTCTGACCTCTCCTACCCGGATATGTCAGGACCTGCCCTCATCCGGATAAAGAATTTGGCCGGATATGGGAGACTCAATGTTTCATACACACAGTTGTCCACCCAATGGTAGCGACATGTATGCATCACATCCTCCTCAGCTGGGCCCTGTTGCATAAAACCCTTACCGCTGGACTTTCCGCTCCTTTCTAGCGGTAAGTCTTCAAATTAGCGGTAAATTTTATCATCCTTGATGCTGATTGGCTGTGACGCCTAATTTTGATGGTAGTTACCATTGAAATTCAATGGTAAATTTTATGCAACGGGCCACTGGTCTTCGTTAAAAATTTTCAGACAATTTCACTCAATGAACAATCACCTGTATCGTGCCCTGATTTAATGAAAGTTTTCTGTCATGTTCCTGCGGTGTTTTGGGGTAGTGAACGTCTGAATGCATGTAATTTCTAAGATGAAAATTAGATGTGAATGTATGTTGAATATGTTGGGAATATCTATGTGAGTTTGCATAGGAATATTGTTTGAGACTGAAATCCCATTCTCCCCCATAATTTAGATTGAAAAAAAAAAATCTATAACCGAGACTGCATCCGGATAATAGAGAGATCCGGATAAAGAGAGGCCAGATAGGAGAGGTCGGACTGTATTACAATCTAAACATTGTTCACATTCCAAATTCAGCATACTGTAGTGCTGCAAATTCACATGTATACATATGTACCAGTTACCTTCTTATAGACGGCAGCCAATTGGCATGAAACTTTGCAAAAACATGCCTGTGACACACCAGAGTGGGGTCCCATAGATCAAACACACTCAAAATGGAAATTTCACACATGTGGAAATCAAACCAGACAGGATGTTAACAATGTAAACAAGAGACCCGCGGGTCTAGCGCTCACCTGAGTATCGCAAGTTCACCTTTCACGCAGTCACTAATCTAAATTAAAATTTGACCAGGCATTCTCAAGTAGAAGATGAAAATGTACAATAAGGGCCCAATTTTTTTAAGATTCCTTAATTTGGGGGGATTGGGGCCCCCTGGGGCCCTCTGGGTGGGGCATGGTGCCCATTTTGATAAATTGAGATCCTGACCCCCTAGGGATGCTACCTGCCAAGTTTGACAAAAATCCATCATGAGGTTTTCAGGAAGAAGATGAAAATGTACAATTCAGGCCCCCATTTGGACCCTTCCAACCACCCCCCCCCCCCCCCCCTACCCAAGAGGGGCACCCCTGGATCTCCTATGAACAAACTTGAAACTACAGTCATTAATGTACTCACTCATGATATTATCTCAGCTCTATAACTTCTGATTCTAGAGATTTATAAAGATTCCTTCATTTGGGGGGTTTGGGACCCCTGGGGGCCCCCTGGGTTGGGCATGGTGCCCATTTTAACAAATTGAGATCCTAACCCCCTAGGGATGCTACCTGCCAAGTTTGGTGAAAATGGGTCATGGGGTTTTCAAGAAGAAGATAAAAATGTACAATTTAGGCCCCATTAGGACCCCTCCTCACCCCCTCCCCTGGGTCCCAAGGGGGGCACCCCTGATTCTGCCATGAACAAACTTGAAACTACAGTCATCAATGTACTAACTCATAGTATTAACTTAGCTCTATCACTTCTGGTTCTAGAGAAGAAGATTTTTGCGGATTCCTTAATTTTGGGGGGTTTGGGCCCCCTGGGGGCCCCCTAGGTGGGGCATGGTGCCCATTTTAACAAATTGAGTTCCTAACCCCCTAGGGATGCTACCTGCCAAGTTTGGTGAAAATGGGTCATGGGGTTCTCAAGAAGAAGATGAAAATGTACAATTTAGGCCCCATTAGAACCCTTCCCCACCCCCCTCCCCTGGGTCCCAAGGGGGGCACCCCTGATTCTGCCATGAACAAACTTGAAACTACAGTCATCAATGTACTAACTCATAGTATTAACTTAGCTCTATCACTTCTGGTTCTAGAGAAGAAGATTTTTACAGATTCCTTAATTTTGGGGGGTTTGGGCCCCCCTGGGGGCCCCCTGGGTGGGGCATGGTGCCCATTTTAACAAATTGAGTTCCTAACCCCCTAGGGATGCTACCTGCCAAGTTTGATGAAAATCGGTCTTGGGGTTTTCAAGAAGAAGATGAAAATGTAAAAAGTTTACGCACGACGCACGACGGACGACGCACGACGGACGACGGACGACGGACGACGGACGACGCACGACGCACGACGCACGACGGACGCCGGACGAAGGGCGATCGCAATAGCTCACTTGAGCCTTTGGCTCAGGTGAGCTAAAAAAAAAGAAAAGGAAAGAAACTAGAAATGCTACTATGGCGACTAATGCCTCTGCCATAATGCATGGTTCTCCCAATTGGTCTATGGTACACTTTGATGTGTGATAAGTGAATATAATTGGCAAAATACTAAAATGACGTGTTTCGTCACAAATGTGTTGAATGTTCATTTTCCTTCAGCTACAGTGTAGGTTTCATTGGATGAATGGCTACACTGTATATTGT
This sequence comes from Diadema antillarum, assembly GCF_040938485.1. Classification (NCBI taxonomy): domain Eukaryota; kingdom Metazoa; phylum Echinodermata; class Echinoidea; order Diadematoida; family Diadematidae; genus Diadema; species Diadema antillarum. The sequence continues at coordinate 240,425 of NW_027272900.1, read as the reverse complement.
CTAAGAGAGCAGCTCCTGGACCGGCATTGGGAATTTGCAGATTTTTCATGACTTTTGACCCTTCTATAAGTTTAAATGCATTTAGTAATTTCAAAGATATGGAGACAAAGTGTAATTTCAGTATTAGATAGTACAATTTTTGCATTTTAACCTGTCCTTTGACCTTGACCTTTGACCCAATGACCCTAAAGTCCCCAAAAGAATCACTATCTGTTTATCAGGCAGAATATGCATATATGTACTAAGTATATGAGAGGAAGAAAATTTAGCATTCTCACTTGACCTTTGACCTTTGGGCAAAAAACTTTCCCAGATAATCTCTATTGGGTACTACATGCACACACTAAGTTTCTAGAAAAAAAAATCCTGCAGGCATTGAGGGAAATAGTGAAATTTTGAGGAGTAGACCTTGACCTTTGGCCCCTGACCTTTAACCCCATGACCCCAAAATTCCCTAGTACCATCAATGCCTGTTAATACAATGTATTAGTTCCATGAAGATACCTTGAACCATTTTCAGGATATGGAGAAAAAGTGAAATTTTAACATTTTCACTTGACCTTTGACCTCGAGGTCTGAAAATCTCTCTAGAGAATCTTTATGGGGTAGTACATGCATACACTGAGTTTCAAGAAAATACCTTCAGGCATTGTACAGATATGGGGGAAATAGTGAAATTTTGAGCATTTGACCTTGACCTTTGACCTTGAGCATATGCACCCAAAGTTGATGAGCACAATTTTGCCCACTCATACTTGTACATATCTAAATACATGCCAAGTTTCATTAAATACCTCAATGTTTTTTTAGTTATAATGCTATCCATAAAATTGATTACGGACAGAAGGACGGACAACCTGAAAACATAATGCCTCTGCAGCGACACTTCGTGGCGGAGGCATTAAAGAAAAAAAGAATTCACAGGACCTACACTTCGACAATAAGTATAAAGTTGAACTACATTGTATGCTCTCTTCTGCAACTTGAACATGAAATTTGTGTTTCTCAACTTGGTCAACTGTCCTCTATTGAAAAGATACAGGTATAACTTAAGATATTGCAAGTGAATTTCTAGACACACATAAAGGGCTTTTTACACTTGCAAATTTTTGCTTAGTCCCGTACCAACGGTGGAGCTACAATGTAAGGGGGGGGGGGGGGGGGCCTTAGCCCCACTGTTGGTACCGGACTTTCCTTCGCCCACTTTCTGTTTACATTTGTTTTTGCTAAAGTGGGCCAGCCCCACCGATAGTCCCGTACTATCTGGCCCTGCAAAATAGCAGGGTTAACACCGCAATTGCTGTGCACAAGCAAGCGAGTGTAAACAGAACGAAAAAATAGTCCGGGGCTAAGCGACGGAGACGAAGTCCGACCCCCACTCACCAATCAGAAACGAGATGATCAAGTGCTGCCGGTGCGTGCGTGTACGTGTATAGTGCACAGCGTAATCATGAATATTCATGTGGATTGGAAAGTACCGGACTAAGAAATACGAGTGTAAAAAGGTCAATTTTCTCCTTAGCCCCGGACAAGAGCTTAGTACAGGACTTGTTGGCGAGTGTAAAAAGCTGAAAAAATTGGTACGGGACTAACGATAGTCCTGGGTCAGAGAAAGTACGGGGTTAAGAAACACAATGTAAAAAGGGCTTAAGTGTACTGGAAAATAAATACCGTTCTGGATCCATCTTGAGCTTTTTGAACATGCCATGAAGATAGTCATCCCAGTCATCTTCTTGTGGAGGACTACAGCAAGTCTTTTCTGATGCCATTATTACTGAACAGCAGTGAGACCAAGAGCACCACCAGGGAAACAAATGGGAGGGAAGGGCGTAGAAAACCAAGGGGTTTTTCACTTCCTCAGATGCACTCTGTGAATGTAAGCATTAAAAAAATAAAAGTCATGTACAGAATTCTACATGAAGAACATTGGACTAAGGAGATTATTTACATACAAACAAAAATTGTCATCACTCATTGGATTGTTTGTGTGCAATCAATTGATCAGGAACGACACTATCGATTATGCCAGTACAAAATAGTCTCCAAATCAGCCCCTTGTTAGAATTTCAGGAATCAACTCTGCACTGTCATGGAATTATTCATTACACTGAATTACAAACTTTATTTCTTCTTTTGATAGACCCTATTCACTTTCATTCGAATGTTCTATTTGTTAGGAGAGAAAGAGAATAGGGAGGTACTGTATTCTCACAGAGAGCAAGGGGTAAAGACGGATGACACACTGCATTACTCTATACGCCAATATTTTCGCGTAGAGATATTTTCGCAAATCACGGTATCAGTGGCATTTTCTCGTGTTGTTAAATTCGCGATTGATACTAGTAGTAGTAGGGTTTACTGCCAAGCCCGAGAAACACGTTCAAACACTTGCCAACGTACTCGTAACGTTTTTCCATTTGCATTGTGACTTCCCAAACATGACAATAGAAAAGTGTCACAAATGTACACACTAGTAGTTATGTACACACGTGTACATGTATGATGTACTGTATGCCTGGCTGTTTTAATGTGTATGTATACAGGTGGACCAGATTAATGGAGAACATTCTATGTGGTATAGATATAGTACATACAGGCTGACCAGATCAGTGGAGAATTTTCTAGGTGGTATACAATGTAACTACACAGTACATGCATGTAAGAGGAAATACATTATAACTCACTCAATCTGATTTCACCCTTTCCAGAATTTTCTGGGAAGTGCTTACATATTTGGCTGAGTGAGGCACTGTCCCTGTAGCCTAATGTGATTGGTAGTTATTCTTGGCAATGATGTTTTGTACATAGATAGGCAGTGAGTCATCCAGGTTTCCTGGAACTTGGACTGGCTAGTAGGTTGGAGAGAGTTATAGAATGTGCTAGAAGGGGGTGAATGGATAGTATATAAGCCAGAGAAATTCTGCAGTAGGCAGAGTACCCAACACCTCTGCTCTGAGAGTTACGTCACTTCTGGCTCTGAAGCGACTTGTTATAGTCAGTCCTGTGTTACCTGCTGACCTGTTATGTTTGTGGAGATAAGGCCTGGGAGACATTTTGCCTGCAGAGAATTAATGTGCCTTCATTGGACTCCATATTCTTATGTCAATGGACATTGCTACGGCAAAGCTGTGACGGGCTGGATTCCTAGCTGGACAATATACATTATTAAGTGAATCATCATTCAACGCATCAACTGGACGTGGTCGTCACAACGTTTGGACTCTGCACGTTTCGCCGTGGACGTATATCGTGGATTTTACCCCGGATCTACACCGTGGACTATTGTAACCTGTGCCTCTGGATTTACGTCGCAGGAATCATTCATCGGTGCATCGCGGATCATTCATTTGTGCATCGAACATCATATCTGGACACTACCAGGGAACTGTAGCGACTTTGTGATAGTTTGGATGCATGTAAGTGATCCCATTACCGATTTGTAATTGTTTCTATTGATCATTGTTGTACTGATATGACGCCGATTACCAGTCTGTACCCACAATATTACTGTTAATAAACCGCCTGAACATCAGTTGATTGTTTCTTTTGTGCGATCATTCTCAGAGTGATTTTGGTCGTAACAAAAGACACAGTAGAAGATTTATAAAATGAAACAATTACGAGAACTTGCAGTGAGACACTCGCACACAACATTCACAAGTACCAACCAAATGTTGCAACAAATAGATGTAGACAACAAAGTTTCAGAGCTGCGCTAGCGAAAGTTTTACATGCATCCCTTGGCCTCACCACGGTGCTCGGAGCCGGTGTTCGTTCGCGTACAAGTAGGGTAATGTAGCACGTAACTGCGACCAGCAGCCCCATACGCATATCGCATAATGGGGCTGCAGACTGTAGCATTCAGGATCATGACAGGGTAGTATCGTGGACAAATATCAACTTGAAATCGAAAAATTTCTTCAATTTGAAGACTTACCAGTAAAGGTGAAGTACAAAGTATTGACAATAGGGTTCGTGCAACGCTTGGTTCTGCCAATAGTCCCTTTCTATTCGAATTGATGACTTAATGTGACTCGGTCCAGAGGAACCTGGGAGAGCTACACTGAATTGATCGCCAGCTCATGCTCACACAGACATCTTATCCAGTCAATGGATTTGAAATTTGTGCGCATGTGATGTGTGCACATGCGCTGGCTGTCAATTTAGTGTGGCTCTCAAGCTCTCCCAGGTTCCTCTCGACTGAGTCACATTAAGTCATCAATTCGAACAGAAAGGGACTACTGGCAGAACCAAACGTTGCACGAACCTTGTTGTCAATACTTCAACCTCCCTGGTAAAGTCTTCAAAGTGAAGAAATTTTCGATTTTAAGTTGATATTTGTCTGCGATACTACCCTGGCATGATTCTAAATGCTACAGTCCGCAGCCCCGGTACGCTATGCATATGGGGCTGCTGCGCTGGTCGCAATTACGTAGCACTGAGATCGCACATGTTTAGCATTGTACTGCACTTCCACAATCGGTCGCACCGTAGCGTACGTACTAGTAGGATAGTATGTGTACGTACTGGCCGGTGTAACAGCCGCGTTGGTCCGGCCAGCATTGGATGCATTTTGTCATCAATTTGTACATAAGGTATGACGGGGTAATATTTTCGCGTGTTTTTAATTTCACGATCAGCCCGAAACTCGCGAAATTCGCGAAAATAAAACCCTCGTGAAAATAACAGCATATACAGTATACCCCTTTCATATTGGCCAAAACCACGGCACGTCCTCCAGAGGACGTGCCGTGTTCATCCCAGACCACTGTCAATATGAAAGCTCGACTCGACGTGAACACAGCACGCAGAGTGGATGAACACGGCGTGAAGTTCATGCTAGACGCTGCCAATATGAACGGACATGGCATAAAACCGGAACCGGAAATCTCAGATAAACACAACCGCAAGCGCGCTAGTATGTGTGCAGTTACACATGTGTGCTTTGTCAACGTACAATGATCGTTTATCTATCATATATTGTATGGCATTGCAAATTGTTTGCCGACTTGCAGAGGTATCAAATTTGTAAGAACAACAAATTATTGAATACCAGGTAATACAAAAAAATACAGCTGGGCAATTCCACGGTAACTGACGTTACACGTAAGGATTTTCATGAAATTGTTTACCTTGTAGTTTTGTGAATGAAAGCACCTTGGGCTTGCAATTAGCATTGATGAATAAGTTCATGAGAATGAAGAAATAGGTGGAAAGTTTTTCTCTCAAACTGCATTTCTTATCACATAGCAAGTGAAAATGTGTCGGTAACTGACGTTACGGAAAAAGGACATGGGAAATTATGGTGTAGATGTAAATGGAAATATCTCATGTCCCTGACTTTTAGCCTTTATGTGTTTAATATGGCAATACACCTAGGTTCTTAGGAACAGGTGTGCAAAATAATGTGCACTTTAGTTGTCTCCTTTTACCACCATGCCAATTTCAGTGAAGGCATGACGGTAACTGACGTTACGTAACTGACGTTACACTTACATTTGCCATAGGGTTTACACATGCAAAATCATGATTGGGAATAGCTATGTGATATTTCATAATTCTGACCATTCAGAATGATTTGGTTGATATGGAGTCATACCTTAGTTCATCAGTCATAAATACACAATGAAATGAAACAGTAGTCCATTTTCTTTGTGTTCTATGAAAACTTAAAGGTAAACATGTCAGTAACTGACGTTACGTAACTGACGTTACACATACTTTGCCGTGGGGTTTACAGAGAACTAATTTATTTAACAGGTTATTATACTGCTGCAATGTACCAGTGACAATCCCAGGCAACTACAGCAACAAATTAAAACAAAATCTGAAGACACAAGTAATATTGGGTGGGCCCTTAGGGGGCACCCCCCCCCCCCATGCAATAGCACAGTTGGGCAAAAATAATGTAAATGCACAAGAGGATATTTCTTGACATTTGTCTGAATATTTAATTTTTATTCAACATTTATGATTACACAGAGCCATTAATAGATTAAGCAGTTCCAAGTATGAATATATGGACATGGCTAAGGGCTTTTTTGTTTGTTTGTTTGTTTGTTTGTTTTTTAATGAACAGGAAAGTTTTTATCTACATAGAGTGCTCCACCCATAATACCTTGTAGTACTACACAAAACATGGATATTTTTGTGCTTGAAAAAAATATCAAAATATCTTCCAGGTCATGGGGAAAAAAAACATGTATCAACTCATAAATATGCATAAACATGTATGAAATCTATTGTGATATATTTCTCCTTCTTTTCTTTATTTTACTCCTGATGATCTCCATCATCAATTGATTTAAATGAAAAGTGTTGCACTTTTAATATTTCTCTGTGAAGAAGAAAAATAAATGTTTTTTTGGTCAAAAGAGCATTATTGTTTTACTCCTAGCTTGAAGTAATTTAACTGTTTTTCTTTTCCTTTTCACTGATATATCACGACTTGCAAATCCATTCGAGATACCAAGAAATCGGACTTTGCAACGAAAGAATGCTAAAATCAATATAAAAAACTCTTCCTGTTCATAATTATCATGTGTTGTATTACAAAATGTCCCTGCATGAACAGAATAAAGTAATCAACAAATAAACACTGTATGAACAATTTTTTTAAAACCCTATAGAATCCTCTCTCACTTTGAGCAACATCAGTGTTAAGTTTCAAACAATAATGAGTACATGCCTGACGTACACAAGATGAGCCATGTTAACTACACCACACATTTAAGTGCAAGAGAAGAAATATCTGTTTGTGCATTTGCCTTGTGGTAGAAACCTTGACTAAGCTTCCTGAAAAAAAAAGAAAAATGCCAGCAAAAGCAAACATTGGTGAAGATTGTTAAACTGTTGGTATACAGCTGTGCAGAAGGTTGTTTGTTTGTTTGTTTTTTTGTAGAAAATGTGGTTAACATGCAATCATGTCACTGATTAGGCCTACAAACTTTGGTAGCTTTATCATCCTGTAGGACTGGGAATGTACTAATTTGAGTGCATATATACTGCATGTGGCAAACTAAACTTCCAGATGATTTAACATTAAACTTGTGCTGAATCAAAAATCGAAAGCTCAAGCCCCCCCCCCCCCCAAAAAAAAAAAGATAATCATGGTAAATGAATGAATAAATGAATTAAGAAATAAAATAAAATTAAAAAAAAATATCCATGGATATACCATGGTAATGACATCATTTCCTATGAAAGGGATTGCTGCTCTTTGTTGTAAGTTGGCTTCCCAGATGTATTGAAATGGCCAAAAGTCAAAAAAATTGCCTCAGTTATAATTACTGTCATGGTAACTGACGTTACATACTCGTGTATGACGTTTCGGTAACTGACGTTACACATTTTGTAGTGTTCATTTTGACTCTCCAGTATGCCAAGTATCCTTATTTCTGGTATTAAAATAAAGGCATATGGGCATACATTAGAAATCCCAAGTTACATCATACAGCTCACTTCCTTTGATGAATAAACTTAAAAATTCCTTGTTTTTGGTAACTGACGTTACATCCATCATTATCAAAGTAATTAACAGTTTTTATCAAATTCTTTAAAGCTACCAGCTTTTTTTTCTATCGTGTGGTAAAAGACTTCTCTGGTAACTGCATACATATGAAAGATTGTTGCTTAGAGTACTAATAAAGTGGATATACAGAGAGTAAGTTATGCGACAATACACTCTTTTCACCATTGAGTTATAGGCATACTTTGGCAGCCATTTTGAAAATCAAAATGGCCGCTTTTATTGAAAAACATAATGATTCTTAAAACTTCAACTCAAGTACTGTCAGAAAATGTATGGTGTTTGAAACAAATATCATTTTGAATTTTTGGCACCTGTGTCCTAGTTACCGTGGAATTGCCCAGCTGTAGTATGTCTTGACTACAAAATATTATAGTTTATGTCTTGTTTATGTCTAAACAATTTTTACATTCATTTCACGTGTAAAACTGCAAGGCAATTAAGTGTGCCTGCTTAGAATTGGGTCAGTCTGCGCTATGTACTGATGACTGCCATCAGTGGCTATACAAAGGCCTACACTGTACTACTGATTGCTGTCAGCTGTAAAATGTACGTGTATGTATTGTTGTAATGCATTTGGAAAAATTCGTGGATTTGGCATTTTGGTGGACTGGCAGACTGTCGCTTTCATGAAAAAAAGCGCGGGAAGCTGGCCGCAAGTAATCACAGGACCGTGTCCCAAGCGGGTTGCTATGGAAACGTGTGCCGAGTTCGTGCCGTGTTCGAGGTCAATATGAAAGGGTACCACGGGCTGTACCTCGTGTTTACATAAGGATTTGGGAGGGCAGTCACGCTGTGTTCATCCCAGACTCGAGTCTGGCGTGACATCCGAGGATGCCAATTGATATAAAATGGGTAGTAGATGCTTGAGAAGAATCTAGACTTGCAGGAAGTTTATAGTACAGAGATTTGAGTACGACAACAAAGCAAATCACCTCATTTACACTAACAGCGGGATTTCTTGTGAGAAATGTGTGTAATGAATGATCTTTTTGAGATCTGAACACTGTAGGTGGCTGATTTTGAGACTATAATCAGAAGGATGATAAGTGAACAGGGAGCCCCATGAGCATCTTGCTCCAAGGGCCTAATGATAGGGAGTTCGACGGAAAATAGATTTCTTTGCAGCAACCCAATAAATTTGGTATCAACAAAAAACATGTCAAAAAAGAAACAGAATGGTGTTTAAATCACCTTTATATCTCCAAATTTGACTGAGATACGCAGGTTTCAATATTTTTTGGTATGACAATTCATTCTGTAAAGTTTAACAGTGGAATGATGAGTATCCATGTGTTGTTCGCCTGTGTATTGTATTATTCTTTGACTCTTTCTACTTACAACTAATATCTGTTACACAAAGCTTGTCAAAAAGGAAATACCGTATACAAGTGTGTGAACAATCTATGAAGGTAGGTTATTACCAGCCTTCAAGCTATTCCCCCCCCCCCCCCCATATAACAGAGATTCAAAGAAATAACAAACAAAATAAAGCAAAACAAAAACACAGATCATGAGCTTTGTGAGCAATACCCCCATCTAAAGCCAAAAATAAGAAATAATAAAAAAATAGCCATGATCATTGTATGACATACGTACAACTGTATATGGCCATTTTTACAATCAGTGGTGTAAAACACGGTTTTGGCACTAATTGGTGTATAACTTTCTTATACTCTGACAGATATGCATTATTTTTTCTCATAAACTTACCACCCACAGCGTCTACCTTGGGTACCTTAATGAACTTTCCTCTCTTTTTCTTTCAGATGTGGCATGCACTTACATGCTTGAAATCCAACACTTTTGGTGTATGCACTCTGACATGGTTTTTTTTTGTCAGACCTAGCATATTAAATTGTTCATTCCTTTTCATTATTTTTGTTGTTGTGGTGATAGACAGGTATCCAACATTAAGAACTATTATGTTAACCAGGTTCTGCTTTGTCTTCTTTAAAGACTGAAATTGTCCAAACTTTATGTTTCGGAGGTGACATTTTCCGTTAACAATTAACCCCTCTTTTGAGTTAGCTCTTGCTCACAATTATAAAATCCAACTTTGCTAATTTCCATCAAAACAGAATAGTAATCAATCTGACTTAACTTCGATCCAAAGATTATTTGATTCAAATAGCTTATCATTTTTTGGTGAGTGTTTATAAATTTATGCAACTTTTCCGTTAACTTTTCTGTCACCTCCGAGACAACAGATTTATGTATTTGATTTTTTTATTCTTGACATCAGTTATACATTACATTTACAAAAATGTAACATATCCCCTCACATTATCTCTGAAGGAAGGTAGTAGAAATATAGCCTGTTGTTTTCATTTCGGAGCAATTTACAATTTTCCGTTAACACTCGTCACCTCCGAAACAATCGTCACCTCCGAAACAACAAGCGTATTATATTTGATAATTTCTCGAAGACAAAGCAATTTTGTTTGATTCTGTCCAATTGACAGGAATCTCTTTTGGATGGAAATAGTAATATGGCAACAGGAAGTGAGAATTTTCTAGAGATTAATAAAAGATCTCATAAAAACTAAGAATTACTGTTTCGGAGGTGACAAAACACTGTTAACAAGAGTTTTTGTTCATTTCTATTGAAGAGAAACCATATCATGTACACCAATGGTTTCATTTATTTTAGTAACATAAGTCTCAAAGTGGAGAAATCAACTAACACACTCTCACTCTTATTTTTGTTACTATACTGTACGTTTTACGGCAAATTTAAATTTTTTCACTTTTTTAACAAAGAGAATGCACAAAATACACCCATCTGTTGTATATACAGTACCTTCCTATGTAGGTTAAATGAAATTCCAATCATTTCTTTAAATCTTGGATTTTGCACACATGGATGTTTCGGAGGTGACAGTTAACATAATAGAATGTTTCGGAGGTGACATTAATATTAACACTCAGTTTTTTTTAGAATAAGTGACAATAACACAAAACTTCTTCTTTTTATCAATGTTTTTAAGAATTATAACTCAAGAACAAGAAATTAACTCCTGTTTCAAGCAGATAAACCACACAGAACAAGTGTTTTTTTACACTTCATTAATTAGCATGGGCACCGGTAGTTTGACTTCCATTTGGACGAAGGTTGTAAGCTAAATATTGTAATCTGAAGAAACATGGCATTCCATTTTCTACCTTAAATTGGGATGAGGGTGTGAGATCATTTTAGTAATGTTTCTTTGCTCTCAGAACATTTTATTCCACAACACCAGGGAAGAATCACTTCGTTTCGGAGGTGACATTTAATGTTAACATTGTGTTGAAATATTCATTTACAGTAAGAATATGACAGACATAAGCTAGATATTGTAACCTGAAGAAAATTGGCATTCCATTTTCTACTTTAAATTGAAATGAGGGTGTAAGATCATTTTAGTAATGTTTCTTTGCTCTCAGAACATTTTATTCCACAACACCAGGGAAGAATAACTTTGTTTCGGAGGAGACATTCAATGTAAACATTGTGTTCAAGTATTCATATAGTATGTCCCCCCCAAAAAAAAAAAAAAACAAAAAAAAAAAAAACAATTAGACTCTTGCATTGACAGCACCCAATATGATTAAATCAGCTAAAATCTACTTTGGGGTCTTAAATTATAATATCTTAGCTCTATTTTGCAGGAAGCCCCAGTCAATTTGGTTAAGTGGTCTCAAAGAAATGTGGATTGTTATGAAGGATGTCAGGAATCTGATTCTTCCAAGTTTAGCACTTGGATGCTCTTGGAACTGCATATTAATGTGTAAACACAATATACAGAACTTGGAGGGAAGGGATTCCTGACATGCTCTACAAAAATCCTCATTTCTCTTTGACCTCTGAAGCAAATTGAATGGGGTTTTCTGTAAGGTGTGGGCAATGAGTTATAGTTTCAATCCCTCAAATTGTATTTATTGATTCACTATCTTTAAAGTTATTCAGGGTAGTCCACAACTTGAAATTTTAGCATGTTGCAAGCTCAGAATCTGAAAAATATTGCAGAAATTGAATATGCGCGGAGCGCACACGATGAGTACATAGTACGCAATATTTTGCTGCTTATCTCTCTTTGTGCTGCTTACATTCAATGTTCTCTCTCATGTTTTGCACACAAATATCTAAAGTACCTGGTAGTTTGATGTTTCTTATGTTATGCACATGTTTTGCACATTTTTGAATACTTTTACTTTGAGCTTGTTGCATATTCTTGAGGATGTTGCATAGCACGTTGCTAGCTTTTTAGGATGTTGCACAAGAATTTTAGCATGTTGCAGCGACATGCTAAAACCCCTCATGGACCACCCTGGTTATTGTTGCGGAGGGTACCATTGTAAATTTTAGGTGGGGATATAGGTTATGAATGCCAAAAGCAAAAATTCTTATTTGACTTGTATTATGTTTTTGTTTGCACATAGTATTATAAATAGATTAATTCAAAGATGTTCATTAATTTTTCATCATTCTTGATAGCCACCATACAAATGTTATAATACTGGTGAAAGGTGTTTGGTTCATCTGGGATAAATTTTCTATATACCAGATTCATTTAAACTGTTGACATTACTAAAATATATTTTATGTATCTTTCTGAATTGCTTGAAAATTACCAGCAAATCATATATATTAGTCACTTTTGAGAGTAAAAAGTATAAGATAAGAAAAAATCATTTTATTGTTTTGGAGGTGACACAACACAGAGACAACCCAACTTCTCAGGTGTTACAATGTACATTTTGTAACTAATATATTGTGAACATTCATGTCTTTCCTCATGGCTTTAATTTTCAAATATAAGCTCTTTCTTTCAGTTCTTACTTGTTATTTTGTTTAGTTATTCTCTTTCATGATAGTGGATACCAGCTTATATTTTGTTTTAGATTGTAATTCATACTAATCTTTAGCAAGTTTTTACAGTTTGGTTAAGACAACAGTTTGTGTTTCCCAGCTGAAGAGAGCAGCATAATGCTTTTGTGTGAACTTATGGGGAAAATTTTTTTGTTCAGTAATTTTACCCATCAACTTCACAGAAGGTCCCAGACACAAACTGGTCTCAAATAACCCCATAATGGACCGAAAAAGGACAAGTTCACCTCAATAGACACGAGGGTTGAGTAAATACAGCAATATTAGTAAAACACATCAGTGAGAGTTTGAGGAAAATAAGGCAATCCGTTCCAGAGTTATGAATTTTTGAAGTTTCTGCTCAGTCAAAGCTGAATGAGAAGACTTCTATAGTTTGTGATGTCACACGTGTACAAGGATATAGAGAAAGTATCAAGAAAATTCAACATATTTTCACTTTTCTTGCATAACAAAAGAACGCTTGACTTCTCTCTTTTGGAAGGCAGGGTGAATAATATTGCCCTAACATACCTCAGTAGTAAGTTGAAGAAATGTGCACTTTTTTCAAAAAGTAAAGTTTTGTGAAATTCACTTATATTTTCTTTATATCGTTGTATGCATGTGACATCATACACTGTCGTAGTCGTCTCATCCAGCAGTGATTGCATAGATACTTAAAAAAAAAACATAACTTTTGAATGGATTGTCCAATTTCCCAAACTTTCAATGATGTGTTCTACTAATGTTGTTGCATTCACTCAATCCACATGTATATGAAGGTGGACTTGTCCTTTAAGAAACCATTTTCTTTTCCTTGAAATTCCAGTACTTAAAGCCAAATTCTAAGATAAAACATAATAACAAAACAAGGTAAACACGTCATCAAAATTATATTGAGATAGAACTACAAATCTTGTTTTTGGATCTTTCCCTTTCCAGTCCTGGGGACTTGTTCCTCTGTTCACTTTAGTTGTCAAATAACTTCAATAATCTTAAAAAAATACAATGTCATAAACAGTTGGTTCAACTTGGAAAATGTAACAATTATTGTCATACCTTAAAAAAAAAAATCACATAATTTTGTTTATGATTACCACGTTGTACATGGAAAAACAACAACTAAGAATTCAAGAACAAGTTGTGCACCAGCTATAGGCATGTGGCCTTTTTGTGGAGTTTGATTATTTTATGATTTTTTTTTTAAGATTGTGGACTAGGGCATGCATGAACTGCCACATGTATCACTTTGGTATCAAGGGAATTCTGGTGAGCTAGATACAAAAGTCACTTCTGTTGTGATGATTTTGTAGATATTAAATGTATTTGAAAATGTTAATAGATAGTGAAAAGGAACTGAAGTCTTGCCTTTCACTATCACATAACAATATGGTGTTAACAAACAATGTCACCTCCGAAACACAAGAAAAAGCAACCTACATGGAAAGCTGTGATTGGTAAATCTTCAGAACTAAATTGCTTAAATTGGAAATCAAGCTTCTAAGATGAAAGCATCTATATGTTTACTTAACTAAAGCAGGAGAATTGATCTTGATTACAATATTATACAGTGTAGCCCTTCTTAAAGACTTGTTATAGTATAGAGTTTGACCTGGCTTGCCCTCCAATAAATAGTTAAAATCTTAAAAATTGCATGTCAATTGGTATTTTTACCAAAAATTTATAAATCTCATGTATTTTTTTTTAATTCACTTTATATTCAACCCCCAAATAGTTTTGATTCACAAACTATATAGTTGTTAACCATATAAACTTTGCATGGTGAAGTTTGACTACAGAGTTTTGTCATTATGGTGCAATTCATGAAAACAAAATTTTGCTTAAATTTACTTCAGGTGCCAGGGTTTTCCTTAAATTACACCAATAACTCTTCAGCTTTAAGGTCTGAAATGTTATTTTTTCAAAAATTTGAATACTTGCCAACAGGAATCAAACAGAATAATGAAAAAATATTTTGTTTGAAATTTTGACCCTCTGAGTACAAAAGTTACACCACTGATCGTAAAAAAGGCCATATGCAATCCATTTCAAAACCTACTCCAAATACAAACTCATTAATGAAGACAAATCAAAATCTGCCCATCATTTTGATGATATAAATCAAGTATAACCGCATGGCAGCCCTAACCACACCGACACGTTCCTGGTTACAGCGCCCAGGGATACGGTAGCAGTGGCCCAAACACTTTGTGTTTGGACCGCATGCTGCATGCCAGTGCGGTATATCCCAAGATGGACAAAAATATCAAAATTGGCAAGTGGACAATTTGTTTTTCATCGCAAAATCGCAGCTTAGCACAAATACTACACGAACAGCAACATGGTGCTTCATGCTCAGAAAACTTCAGACTATCATAACCTCGGCTACTACAATGTACTTTTCCATATCTTTTTCCACTTTCTAGATATAGATTTTGGATGATTTCCAACAGAATTTTGGGTGTAAAATGGGTGCAAAAGTCTCATCAAAACAATCTTTTGATTTTCATGGTGAAAATGAAGACAATTTATGCTGTGAGTGGTATCATTCAAAAGTGCAATGTCTCAAGTACACGATGCATTTCGTAACACGTTTGAAGGGTATCCCTACAGAACATGGTATGACACCAAAGTTCACAGGTCTAGCAGAACATTTCCCAAAATGGTGACCTCCACGCAACGGAGACATCGCACAAATCGCCAACATCAAGTATTTTCAAAGTTTCTTTTTTCAGCTTTTGCGAACTACATTGTAATTTCGTAAAAACTTATATAATATTTGAAAATTTCAACTCCTTGCCTTGGCTGCCTGAGGATGAATTTAGGGAACCCTCATCCAGTTGCTCAACAGGCTTTGATGAGAAGCACCATAGAAGTAGAAGTAGAAGAAGTAGAATTAAGAAGGTAAAAGATGAAGAAATATGGATGTTACAACAGATTATCATTACCTGGTTTTCACGCGTTAGCAGATATGAATGCGCGAAATGGCAATCCGTCGAACTCCCTACCACGTACTGATGTCAATGAGCACCCCAGCCATGCCCATGAGGCACGAGGAGGAAGGATCCTTATGAGCCGGGACCGGCCACAGGAACCCCCCTGGCCTAGGCTATAACAATGAGCGGGTTTCCAAGACAGAGATGCCAAGTTTTAAAAATGTTTATGCATGAGATTTTCATGACTCAACATGTTTTGGCCGGTGCATGTGCGCGAGTGAGGGAGCGAAGCAACCGAGCGGGGGGAGGGTGTGGGGGAAGGGTGTGGGAGGGGGTGTCCCCCCCCCACCCCCGCGGTAGGGAGCTTTTACAATTTTTAGCTCTTAATGGTGCGATCTGGTGCATACTTAAGTGACTATTTTTACTTAGTTTGAAAGACAAAAGGGAAATATACCTTCAATTGCACCTATCACTTGAGCTGTGCTCCCGATGCATGAGAAAAATGAGTGCCATGCTTGAGATCATGAGACGGACCCTAAATGCGCGATTCTCATGCAGAATGCTTGAGACTTGATAGCTCTGCCCAGAATGATATGGATATCTTGGGCCCTACCATGATTGCCATACAAAATATACCGGTAATGGAATATGCATGCACCGTTTGGGACCCTTTCACTCTAGACAATATTACACAAGCTCGAGAGGGTGCAACATCGCTATGCTCATTTCATCTGCAATGACTACAGACGAACAAGCAGTGTTGCAGCCATGCTTCACCAGTTACATTGGCCTACACTTCAAGAGCGCAGGGCTCAATTCAAAGTACAGTGTAGTAATGCGGTACCGCATCATATACTGTAAAAGTGGTTTCTTTCGCGTACAGAAACTTTCGCAGTTTCCATCGGTGCCGACTTTTTTGCATGTGTTTAAATTCGCGGTCGGTAATGATAGCGTTGTAAGAAGCGACGAGTTCCTAACATTTTCGCGTGATGTTAAATTCGCGGTTCAACCTCAAAGCGCAAAAATAAAACCACCGCGAAAGAAACCACTGCGAAAGAAACCACTTTTACAGTACTCACTCACTGACATACGCCCTTCTTCATCAACATCACTCCGCGGACATTCTCACAAGCTCTCTATTCCATATGCACGAACTGTTGGCTAAAAAGGACATCATTCTTCCCAGACACAATCAGACTGTGGAATGCTCTGCCCCAGGATACCTTCAACTGTACCTCTTTAGCTCAATTTAAGCAAGTGGTGCAGGATATTCAACTCCGCTATATAAGGGAATGGGGTGTTTTTAGCTGCACTGTAGAAAATATAGTTATTTTAACCTGCACTGTACATAAACATGTCCACACCATGCCTGCCAACAGTATGACAATACACCAAAGGTGGACTGTACTGAACAGGAAGAAGAGGAAGAAGAAAACAATATCGGGGCGCCAGTGTACTTTCGCATCTGTTTGTCAAATAATCTCCAAACATGCACAAACTCACCTTTGTTATTCATAATCTAAAATCCATGCATCTGGGTCTCAAAAGTTGAACAGATGTTAAGTTTTAATGCTGTTAGTACAGACAAGTGTCGGAAAATCATTGGAAAATCTTGATCGCTTGAAATGCTGCTCTGTGCACATGCACAGTACGAATACGTTCAGCGCCACACTAAAGGTCAATCATTTGGTCTGAATGTAGCCACTCAGCGGCTTTTTCTATGGTGTCGTTGAAAAGCAACAATTGTTTTTCTCTCCTTTCCTTGCATTAGTACTTGTAGCTTCAAAGTGGTTGAGCGTGTGCGCAAGTGTGTGCTGCCACTTATATCTTTCTCTTTCTTTTCTATTTTTTTGTCTTTCATTTTCAGGTTGAAGCTATGCTCTAGCTAAATTTCCCTTTCCTTCCTATCAATTATTTCTTTGTGGTTTTCCTCTTGTTTAAATTTCTCAATTTTCTATTTAACTGTTGCTTTCTGCCTAATTGTTCTTTGTTTCCTTCATGGGTTGTTTTCTCCCTCCAACTACAAGGGTCTTTCCTTTCTATCCTCTCCAATATCTTTCTTTTTAATGTGTCTTTTAAACAAACCCTTTTCTCTATTTCCTTTTCAACCTGTATAATTCTTTCTTTCCTTCCTATTCATCTTTTGCTTTCATCCTAAGGAAAATAGAAAAAAAAAACTTTTGCTTTCATCCAGTTTTGATTCATCTTTCATTCTATTATTCTACCTATTATTGCTTTTCTGTTTTCAATCTATATCTCTTATATCTCTGTCTTATAACCCCATTTTTTTACAATCATCTTTCAATCACATACATACAACACACACACCCTCACAGATACGCACGCATGCGCCTGCACACACACACACACACAACACCAACATCCCCAATCAATCCATCGCTCCCGCAACTCGGTGCAAGCTGAGAGAAAGGCAGAAAAAGTATCCTACATGTATTATCTTTTCCAAGATACCATACAAGAACTTGCTCTGATCGCTATGAGACAGCTACATTTAGATCAATCGCGGTGCACGCTGCCATGAATGTGTGTAGGCTACACCGTGCTGCCCTAGCGCCCTGTCTGCTCTGTGCAACGCAATTATTCAGAGCGAAACAAACTAGCTATATAGCTGCGACCGTCATAATCCGACAAGTGTACAAGTGTCAAAACGGTCAACTGAAAATTCCTTTTATGGCCTTGAATCTCACTCAGATGCAAATATTCCAACCTGTTGGACTTTTAGAGTGAGTTTGTGCATGTTTGGAGATCATTTGACAAACAGATGCGAAAGTACACGGCACTAGCGCCCAATAATATCAGTAAATTTTAGATTTAAATCACTTGAAAGTGCCCCCCCCCCCCCCGAAAAAAGTGTGTTTTTTCTCTTTTTTGTCGCTCGGCCCACGGCCTACTATACTAGCTAATAACACATCTAGTAAATACCATTACAGATTAGGAGGGGATTCCATTCCGTGAAGCCACACATAATAGGGGTCTAGAAAGTAGTTAAGTAGTGTTCGTACAATTAAGTTAGTACTGTAGTAGGGTGTACTAGTAGTCTCCGCTCCGCCGAATTAAAGCCAAAACATAGTTCTGGTACGCCTGCAAAAGTAGTCAAATTTCACTCCCAAATGTGCACATATGACTAAGAAATGTGTGGAATAATGCTGCAATAACAAGATATTCGATGGGTAACGACGAAAATATGAAATGATAACCAAAAAGGTTCGCCGGAGTCGCAGTCTTAGAACTTACCCGATCATGGTCAGGCTAAACTCGGACTAGGGGACAACTCGGCCTCACTTTGACGGCGGGACGAGTTGTCCCTCTGGATTGTACTTTCTACAGTGTTGTAGGCAAGCATGGTGTCACCGGACACCATGGTATTACCGGACACGCACATTTCTGCGTACTAATGACATTCTGTATGCGCGAGACTTCGTAGATTAGCCTTACAGAACTTTGAGTGGACCGAAATAGAAAAAACGCGGCATAAAAATGTAAAAACACAAAGAAATTCACATTTTACCTCAAATTTATAGTTGAGTGACCCGCACCTCGTCATAGTTATTTATTTATGCTATTTGAATCACATTTCACGACTGAAATTCTATGAAATCCCACTCACATACAGGAAAAATGCTGAAGATTCCAATAGATCCAAAAGTTCACTGATCGATATCGGAAATTTGTAGCTACATTTTGTATCGCCTCAAACATGAACGATGCGGAATAGTTGTGCGCTAAGGGGCCCGCAACTCGTCACCCATGCGTGCAGCTCCCATAGACAAAGCACGTAAACTAGTTCGCAAGTAGAGTCTAACCAGTTGTCGATTTCTCACAAGGTTTTATTGCGTGAAATGTTCGAAATGTTCAATACAGACATTTTACCATAAAATAAGACATTATTTTGAGCCTCATTTGCCGGTTTTTACTTTGTCATCCGCTCAGTGAGAATGTGTACGGTGATTTGTGGGATGAATTGTGATTCTGGTGCAAGGACTAGGTGCGAAAGATGTCGATTATTTCATTGTGAAAATCGTGTCCGGTAATACAATGCGATTTTGCACCGCCCAAAAAGACAACTTTTTTAGAGGGGTATGTTTGAAGCATATTTTCTAAAAACTGGAGTAAACAATTGACATAAGTTGGCTGAATTTGTAATTTCCAGGCAGGAGTCTGTGAATAAGTGATGTTATTTTTATCCGAAATTTCATCTGAGTATGGAATTCAAAGTCACGAATAAAAGCATCCAGTAATTGGATCTACCACGGAGCGGTCTGTAGCGCTTCGCGTTCTGGCTAGTCACCATAGTTACGTACGGTCCGAGTTGATACCCAAAGACGCTTAACTGAAAAGACAGGAAAGTGCGCGCTAATCCTGTAAAGGCTGTACAAAACAAATGGACAGCGCGCGGTCCTCAAGCGTACACACACATCACCTGAGACGCGCTTTTATCTTTGAAGTTGTTGTTTATCAAGCGTCTTTGATTGTCTTTTCAGTATGGTGCTCACGAACTGCGTGTAAATTGTCTGAAATAGGGCCGAGTTTTCCCTGAGAGCGAGTTTGGTAAGTCTGGATCCCTCTGGAATAAAAGTTGGTAGGCCCTATGCCATATATCAGTCCGGGAAACCCGCTCATGAGGACCGCTCCTGCGTACGAGGACTGCCCTGCCTCATGAGGACCGCCCCCACGCCTCATGAGGCCCGGGGGGGGGGGGGGGGGGGGGGGGGGAACGCCTCATGAGGCCCCCTATTCACTTCTATTCATCTCACATCTGACGTATAAATTGTCGCAACTTTGCACGGTGATTTTTTGTTACACACTCATGTCCACTATCCATGATGAAAAGAAGAAAAAATCCTATCTGTTTTTTTTTTGCAAAAATCGAGTTTTAATCAACCGATGCAGAGAGCCCATCAAAACACGGGCGCCAGAGTGTTCGCACAATGCAAGACTGCCGCACCTAGCGGCCTGATCCGACTTGTCAGATCAGGCCGCTAGGTGGCCTCATGAGGCATGGGGCGGTCCTCATGAGGCGTGGGGGCGGTCCTCATGAGGCGGGGCAGTCCTCGTACGCGGGAGCGGTCCTCATGAGCGGGTTTCCCAGACTGATATAGGGCTAGGCCCTAGAGGGCCTACCGCTTACCGAATACCGGCTTAGTTAGACCCTATATTTTTAATCTCAAAATAGAAGGTAATTTTAGACCCTACTACAAAACAACTCATCATCCCGGCAAATCGCGTCAGTCAGGTAAGTTTCTTGGTAGGCCTAGACTCTTTAACGTTAGACTTTAGTCTTTCGATATAGCTATTGCAAGCAAGAAACGGCGCTGTAACGGTGCCAGACGGGTTCTCAAACCCTTACCAAAACCATGTTTTCACTTTAATCCCCGACGCGACGCGACGACAAGCAAGATAGGCACCTTACACTACAGTACAGCTAACCCCCTACCTACTTCATGACTTTAATACTTTATGTTTTATAGGCCTACTTTTTATAACTGCTGCTTTCACTCATTACTCACGGCACGCACAGACATACGGACACACACGGGACATGCAGTAGTCACAGACCGATCTTCCATAGCAATAGGATCCAGAGTAGTCGTCAACCGTGTAACTTTTTAGTGGGAAAATTGGACTCGTTCGACATGAAATACTCAAGTTAACGTAATAGGCGATAGGAGAAACAATAGAGTTAACAGTGAAGTTACCTTTCAATCCTGATCTTGAGTACTTGCAAGTTACTAAACAAGAAGGAGAAAAATCACAACGTGTCGCCAATGACACAGCTCAGGCAGGTTGTGAAATATACACGCCATGTTTGTTATGGTTACTTTAATGCGCATGCGTAAAATACGTCATGGTTTGTCATCCCTAAATAAATCATCACCAGCCGCTGCGTTGAACTTGCGTTGAACAACAGAAGCTTCTATGGCTAAATTTTGGGTGAGTCCAATAGTAATTGGGGAGACAAACGTTTCACTTTAGACGTATTTAAAAATTTTGGATACTTAGTAAATTGTTATGGACAGTTTTTATTTGCTATATTTATTTTATTACTAATGGTAATTTGTAGGGTGAAAATTACGGGACATAGACTTGAGCTGAAAGATTCAATTTGTAGTAAACTTACCTATTGATAAATCATTGCGGCTGCACCACGTGATGACAACAAAGCATCCATGTGTTTTCTCCACTCGGCGGGATGCCCCACGACTGCAGCATGAATTAAATTATGATGATACCTTCGCCGTTTCAAAACAAAAACAGAGTTCTCGGAAACTGCGCAAGCATCTTTCGATCTTAACCACGACTCGGTACTCGTCGTATCCCTACTCTTTTCGCAAAGCACATTACTGTTTGCCTTTCTTCAACGCAAACCTAGCTGAGGGAGCTCTGCTCTGTAAAGCGCTCACTAACTGAATGCTGTATTTTTGCGAATATGCCGTTTTTGGGGAGAGACTGGAGAGCCCCGGGCAATGAGTGGGTGAAGAACACGAGTGGATGGGAAAGAATTGTGATTCTTCGAGAAAACCTGAATCGTCACATCAAGAAGATTGCACAGGATCGGTAAGTTTACACCCATGGTCATTGGTCATAATGGTGTAAGCTGGTCTTGTTCTCGAAGAGTGCTTTCTGTCAGTAGATGTTTGGAATCTTGATTTGAATTTCATGTGTATGTGCAATGTACACTACTCACTAGACAGCAGTTAAAGGGAACCCAAACCCAAAGAGCAATGTGGATTGAGTGAAAGCAGCAACATTAGTAGAACACATCAGTGAAAGTTTGAAGAAAATCGGACAATCCATGCAAAAGTTATGAATTTTTAAAGTTTCGGTGTTGGAACCAATGGATGAGGAGACTACTAGAGGTTATGAATCACATGATGTATGTGTGGACAACAATATGAATAAAATATAAAGAAAATTCCACAAAAATTGACTTTTCTAGCATTATGAAAGAGCACTTGACTAACCGCTTTCAGAAAGCAGGGGGAATAATTGCTACCCTTAACATATGTCAATATCAAGTTGATGGAATGTGTAATTTTTATGAAAAATTAATTTTTGTGGAATTCCCTTCATATATTCTTTATGTTATCGTCCACACATGACGTCGTGAACTATAATAGTAAATAGTCTCCTTATCCAGTCATTACAACACCAAACTTTAAAAATTCGTAACTTTTGCATCAATTGTCCGATTTTCCTCAAACTTTCACTAATGTGTTCTACTATAAATGTTGCTGCTTTCACTCAATTCACATTTCTCTTTGGGTGTTGGTTCCCTTTAAGAGCATTGCCAATTCAAGTTGCAGGCAAGGTCATGACAATCACAACAACATGATATGTTCGCTGGGAAAATTCAACCCAAAATAGTGACTGTAGTAGAGTGAGTTTCATCATCATCATCATCATCGCATCATCATCATCATCATCATCATCATATAATTCAGTATTACATTCTTATACACTAAGCAAGCAAATAATGCATTGTTGGAAAGAAGTGATATTTCAGTTAGACCAAAAGATCATTTATACAGTCCGGATTGTGGTGGTTGTGTTCTGTGGAGACTTCATCTGGCTTCACATGCTTCATGGAATCTCTCAGGAGTCAGAAGAGAACCATTTAAGTCCAAAAATGTATCAATAGAACTCCTCCAAACAGACAAATTTGTCTGTCATTTTTTTTTTTCAGTAATATGATACACGATGTGATACCTGCTCTTCACACAGCCTGAAAGGTGGAATGCATTGATACCGACTGATACTTACAACTGTATATTTTTATGTTATACATTTAAACTAAAAAAAAAATTAAAAGAATGACTTTCTGTGAACATAACAGATGACATCACCAGTTATTGCTCTTTCCACAAATCACAAACTCGATCATCATATTTCATACTTTATATGTAATAATTTTCTCCACCTTGAAAAATCTCATTGTACATGTGTTGAAGTAACATTGAACTATTTTGTTTATTACCATCATTGAAGAAAAATGATCCATTAAGCCAGAACTTGTCATGATACAAATGCTGAGTCACATCTGTGAATGTGGGTCTATGAATAGCAGGGAGATTACTTGCATCGTCCAGTGAGATCTATTTCACTGTGGTTTCAATAATATTAGGGATATTCTTGAGATTTGATATAAACGAAGCATTATTCTTTGTCAACAGTTATGAAACAAATGAAATTTCAATTCAATTCATTTTAATTCATTTCGTTTCAATTTAGTTCAAGTTCCATTTGTTTAAAACTAAACATATACTTGTAGGTGGGTATTTAGATGAAAACTGTCTTAAGATTTGATTGCCAATATTTTGTAACTGTGTGCCTTTAATAATAAAGGGGAAATGTTTTCTTGTGTGAGACTGATATCCTGACATTAAATACCATACCAGATCAACATTTAAAATACTTTCTTGAAGTGATAACATTTGTTACCAAGCTTGATATAGTAGGTTATACGCTTTGTATATAAAAAGCACCTTATCAACATGGTATCAGTAAGATAGTACCAATAGTATACATGATGTACCATTAGCAATTTAACCATACAAGTACCAAGTTGTGTGTGTGTGTGTGTGTGTGTGTGGTGGGAAGGGGTATTATGGATGTGCTTTATTCATTCTATTTTTATTTTTCTGTGTTTGCATAATTAGGTGACACATATCCCCACTGTATTCTGAATATGATTTCTATCCAGTATGTTTGCATTGGTTCTAGAGATTTACAGAAATTGGGTAATATCCAGTTGCTTCAATATTATTATTGTACAACATTTTCAAAGTGGAGTCACTCAACAGATTTGTTCAGTGTTTGGAGGAATTGACCTGCTTATGATAGGAAACTGTTATCTTGTATATGAATTCAGTCTGCCTAACATAAACTGACTGATGTATTTCAGGTCATTTGAGAGTACAAATGCACTGGAAGTGAGATGTACATGTACACTGGACATGTAGTTTGATAACATACATTTCATCATAGTGAGTAAATGAAAATAAGTGGTGTCAATCATCCTAGGACAGCTGAAACATTCCTATTCGCAATTCTGCTTTGATATCCTTTATAAGAGAGTGAGTCTATTTTTTCATAGAAAAGATAACAGAGGGAAATTAGAATTGATTTTACACCTAGTGATATGCCATGTATTGGTATTTAGTATTTTCGATATACACTCCACTCTTTGCATACCACTACATTTGCAATATTTGAGGTAAAAAAATGGAGTACCGGGTACAATCCATGGTGTGCACTTTCTTCTTCAAAAATGTAGTTCTGCATACAAACACACACATTCATGGTCTTCCCATGTAGCTTTACCTTTGCATTTACTAACAATACGTTTTGACTTTGCTTTGTGGCTGTCCCATTGTTTCCATTGCTTTCATTCTTTTCTTCCCAGGCTGCCTTCAGTCATAAGCTCTGAAAAATTCACCCTCATGTCCATTGTATTAACAACAGCAGCTTTATTCAGTGTCTTTATGTGGTCTTCTTGACATAGAGAGAAATATCACAGTTTAAATTCATGGCTATTTCTGTGGAAATGTATCCAAGTGTTTACAGCATGGTCATTGTGTAGCACTGATATTATACGGTAGACGTAAATTCTTAACATCTAAAGACAAGGAAAAATGTGTTTACTGCGTGAACTTGAGCAGATTTGCTGATCAGGGGAAAATTTAGTTGATTAATGTGGATCAGTGTGGGAAGCCTTGTCTTTCCCACATCCCTTCAATGGTTGTACATTATGTATCAAGGGACAATACACAAAGTCACAGGCTGCAAACATTTCAATATGACAAACATTGTAATGTGTCCTTGGTCCAGCCAGCTGCTATGACATATGACTCATCATTAGTGTAGCCTAATTGCTATTGTTCTTCATGTGTAGTAGTAATGCTTGATATACAAAACATATTTGACAAACAGCTGGTCTGAGAAATATCCCTCACAACTGTGAAGTGTGTTTTAACTTTGAAAGTTGATTATTATTTTTTTATTGCTACAAGACAATATGAGGCTATTAATCAGCATTGGAAAGTGATACAATAAGTTAAAAATGTAATGTCCAAAGCCGTTACTGTTGCCTGAAACTTGAAACTGACTCCTTCGTAGTCAAAGAGGCCACTGAGCCTTCATGACAGGATATGATCACCTTGACATGTAGGCACACTCTCTGCTCTGCCTGTACAGCCAAATGCTTTGTGGACATAAGCACTGCATGTTCACAGTATGGATAGAGTTTGTATTACGACTAACAGCTGGCTGTGAGCCATAATTGTGGTGCATATCACTGCAATCATCCTGTATGTGTGGAATCCCAGTGAAGTCATAAAGGATATTAAGCTCTGCACATCATATTTTTTAATATGATTTCTAGATATATTATAGGTATCATAACTGCCTTTTTGACAGAACCTCTACAATGTAATCATTGTACTGGGATCATGCCTTAATTATTGCCTGGTAGCAGAGCACTACACAAAGGTACATTGGTAGAGCAAAACATTTGCTATCTGCAATAATCCTTAGAGTATCAACATTTCATTTGAATCGATTGAATAAGTTGTACAGTATGAATGTTCTCTATTGTTTCCTAGGTAGGTGTCAAAAGCAAAATATCACATCGTTTTGATATTACACACACACATGCACACACAACACATACACACACACACACACACACACACACACACACAATTTTGACTTTTCCCTGAAATCATATGTAAAACTGCTTCCCCATTTTCCTTTTCTAAAGATATTTCCAAAGAAAAATATGTACAATTGAATGTAACACAATCATGCTCTGCAAAGTATGGTAAAGAAGGATATTATGCAGAAGATACTCTTTTTAATTTCCAAAATTTTTGCTTGCAACACCATCTTCCTGCACTATATATGCAGAATGAATGTATCAGTTCTCTGGAGCTGCCCAGTGCATCTCCAAAATAACATCATGATTTCAGTCCCACAAACTTCACAGCCAGAGGGGGTTCTGGCATTTAGTATAATAGTAAGTGGTGCCAAAATACCATACTAGGTGAATCCTTTTAGGGAAGTCTTCATGTTCTAAACATAAGGATTTTTATTCTTACACATTTTCAATTTCCATAAGATGTAAAGCATTCGCAGCATGAAACTTTCACGAATTGGAGCTGATGGCCTTTCTTGACTTTAGCCTGATCACCAATTAAAAAGATATTTGGTGATTTTTTGTTGTAATTTTGGAACAAAAATAATCTCAAATGAAAACAAAAATGCATTATGGTATCCCAAAAAATCATTGCAATCAGAACATGTGTGGCTGTTACACACACACACACACACACACACACACTGAGTATCCACATACACATTGTACACCTGTGTGTGTGACAACTGTTCTACTTTTCTGCACACTCTTACCAGGTCCCACCTCCCTGCTCTCACTTTGCAGAGGATCACATGGAGAAAGCACAACAGTGGAAGAACTCAAAACAGAGCTGAGTGCACGCACAAAACACACCCTTACATCAGGGAGGTGGGACACCTCCCTGCTTACATGCACACACACACTCTAACACACACACACACACACACGCAGAGGATATTGCCATTGCCAGCATTCACATGAGGTAAGCGAAACAATCTCAAATGCACATACTACTGTAACAATGGAAATTTTCGCGGTGTTCAAATTTTCGCGCATTTCGCGCAACCAGAAACTAGCGCAAAAATAAAAGCACGCGAATATTTTTGGCTTGCCATATGTGCCTGTGCGTGATGTCTTGATTCCGCGGAATTAAAAACACGCAAAACTCTTCCAACCCGGCCAAGCGCGAAAAATTAGTAACGCGAAAATATCCACTTTTACAGTAGTAGCCTTTTGACAAGGCCCTCTCACTGTATGATGGTGATTGAGTACCACGGTAAAGGGGTATGGCACTCAGCTGGGCACACTTCCCTCGCCCATAGGCATACCATACAGCAAGAGGGTCTCATCAAAAGGCTAGAATGCGATTACTGCTACAGCTTTTGTTACATCTCTTTCTATGTTTGTGTCTTCACAGTGGAGATGGCGGTTGTGGAGTTTTTTGCAAATACAACAATATGGTGCAAACCTTTTTTGGGGCTGACTTGACTTAATTAAGGAACATTTTACATCAAAACTTAACCCTAAAAAGGGTGGGGGGGAATTTTCGTCATAATAATTGACATTTTTTGCGACTACTCCGCCGCGCGAAATTTTTTGACTGCGCCTTTCGCTGACTTTGTACTTTCAGGTCTTGTGCATCTTTTGACACCATTTTCACAAAAATCCCGCATACCGTTACGACGCTGCATGACGTTTTATACATGCCTGTCTGACCGAAAATGGCTCAAAAACGTGATTTTGTGTATAAAGTCTATGCAAATGGAGTTTTCTTTTCGTATTCATAAAGATATGATTATTTTCACTTTCATAGGCTGAAACTAATTAATTTTAGCATAATTATGCTTGAAATAGGTTCTGTCATAAATCTTGCAGAAAAAAAAATGATAAAACAAAAGGTCGAAAAAACAAGGAAATGCATAAGAAATTCATAAAACAATAAAATACATAAGAAATTGATTTTGATACCATTTTTTTTTTCAAGTACATTGTTAGGAATGCTACAAATAATGTTTTCACCAAAAATTAGGATTCTAGGGGCTTTAATTTCTGATTTAGAGCAAAATGTATGATTTTATGCATATACAGTACTCTCCGCGTAATCGGGTATCGCTTAAACGGGTACTCCGTTTAATTGGGTAGTAAATTCAAAATCAGTTCCAATGCACATTAAAACTACCTGATAATCGGGTTGCCTCTCCGCATAAACGGGTATAATTGTCTTCTAATCTAATTTCTACCCACATTTTATCTCAGAAATAACACTTTAGGAAATTAGGAATGTCAAATTTTCCGCGGCTAATCGCATTCTCTGCTCAATTTGCAGAGAAGACCGATCAATTTGCGAGTGATTAAACATGAAAACACATGTACCAGCATATAGCGACTTGTCACACCTAAACGAACATTACACATGTAGCTGGCACTCACAACTACATAAACAGACAGGAATTGAACACACTTGCGCTCATCCCTTGCTCCGCAGCAACATTCACAATACGAGAAGCCTGCAACGTAAATTAGGCCATGGACCAGCTCCATAATTTTGCTTTTCCCCGGTCACTTCTTGAAAAGTAACCCGACGTTCTACGTGACTAGTGTATACGCAAAGAGATGTGTTCATTTCGGAAAACGCCTGCATGTTAGCGAAGAGTCAAACGACAAAGTTTTCTGACGATTTATCTGTCCATAAAAAGAGTGTAAATTAGTGTTCGTGACTGAGAAAGTAAGGTATGTATAATGTGCCGTGCAAGCACGCGTGTTAAGCATACAGTGTAGGTGTTTGGTGCAGTGTAAAATACATGTACTTATTGTGTGTGTCAGTTGTGAGCGAGACATGTTCTTCTGTTAATCGGGTACTCCGCTTAATCGGGTAAGAAACGCTCTGCTCGAGCCTACCCGATTATGCGGAGAGTACTGTATTAGCATAATTAATTATTATGACGAAAATTTTCATTTCTTTTTGTATAGCTTGGTAGAATGCGCCACAGGTAATGCATGTGCCAAATTTCATGGCGATTGCGCGATCGATGGCCGAGATCTCGGGGGAGGGGGGGTTGAATCAACCCCTCCCCGGCCACAGAACACCCAAAAAAGCGCGGCCTGGTTAGGGTTAAGAAAAATGAATACTCAAGAACAATGTAAATGGCTTATAGTTTGTGGTATTTGTTCACCTCTTCTTCTTCTTCTTTTTTTTTGCATAAATTTATGTGCATCTTCACTGATGTGCAGTACGTACTATAAGTCCATGGAGATGGACAGAAGGTAGACAGAAAGATCCGTCTGTCCGGAGGAGTCTTTTATTTTTTGCCATTAACGCTGTCCTCCGTATACGGAGGGGATCCGTGAAGCCAGACGCAGTCTCCGCGGAACATTCCCCGACGGACAGATACAGACTGATCTTTCAGTCGAGACAGAAGGGTGCATGTCATGAGACCAAAACCCATGAGTCATACAGCCTATGAGTTGATACAGCCCATGAGTCATAATAGCTCATGAGTTTGACACTAAGAAAACAGGCCCACAAGACCGACACATTAAACCTTGTGCTGTATCTGTCGAACTCGTGGGCTGTTTTTACCTAGTGTCGGTCTCATGGGCTTTATTTGCCTAGTGTGGAACTCGTGGGCTGTAGGACTCATGGGTGTTGGTCTTGTGGGATGACCCCGGACAGAAGGGGGAGGGTATGGGAAGAGATATATAGGCCTATAATTTAGACCTATCACACATCCCCTCCCACCCAAGGGAGCTTTTCCATTTTAAGAAGTGAACTGATTGAATGTAGTATTTTCATCTTAATTTGCTCTATCATTTGTTTGAGTGACAGATAAGCAAAAGAATAGTAGATTTCTTTTAAAATTGGTAGGCGAGTGAAATCTCTCAAAAGCAGTAGTCTACCACCAAAGAGAAGAGTAGAGTTGGAAAGTATATGCAGACAGTCAGATACAGCGATACAGCTTGGTTCCAGGGTATCAATCCTGTGGGATCATGGTTGACATCACTGTCTATCTTTAGATCTAACTGATAGTCTCAACCTGCTGGCTTTTCAAATAAGGACAGCTACACAACATGCACATCAACTTATCAACAAACCTTGCTCTATTAAATACCTTATACTTTTTTTCATCACATTGTCCATTTAGATATATTCTTGATCACTTTGTCGAAAACATACACGCAATGTATAAAGATGGGATAGATGTTCTACAGATCTACCCGACATATTTAATTGGCCAGCATGTATGCAGTCTGAATAGAAGACAAGCAGACCTTGTTTACATTGCACAATGCGAGGATCAATATTCACTCTGCCATGCGCTGTAATTCTTCCAAACTGAGTATACTCAGCATGCCCAAATATGGACATGGAGCAAGCCGTTTTTCTTTCATATGAGTTGTTTTGTGTGTTGCAAGAATATGAGTACTACCCTTATACAAATCTGTAAAGCATGCCTTGCAAGCTTGCCGCAAGCTTGCGGATTAGCTTGCCACAAGCTTGCGGGCCAGATCTTGGCAAGCTTGCGGCAAGCTTGCGGCAAGCTTGCGGCAAGCTTGCAGCAAGCTTGCAGGGTTCCAAATATTTAAATGAGCTGCCGAACATTTGCATACTAGCTTGCTGCAACCTTGCAGGGCTAGCTCACATACCTGCAAGCTTGCACAAAGTTTTTAGCTTGCCGCAAGCTTGCCGGCCAGCTCACTGCAAGCTTGCGGGCCAGCCTGTGGCAAGCTTGCAGCAAGCTTGCAGGGTTCCAAATATTTAAATGAGCTGCTGCAAATTTGCATACTAGCTTGCTGCAACCTTGCAGGGCTAGCTCACATACCTGCAAGCTTGCACAAAGTTTTTAGCTTGCCGCAAGCTTGCTGGCTATCTCGCTGCAAGCTTGCGGGCCAGTCTGTGGTAAGCTTGCGGCAAGCTTGCAGGGTTCCAAATATTCAAATGAGCAGCCGCAACCTAACATGCTAGCTTGCTGCAACCTTCCAGGGCTAGCTGACCTGCAAGCTGGCACAAAGTTTGAAACCTTGCATATTAGCTTGCCGCAACCTTGCAGGGCTACTGGTAGCTGACCTGCAAATTTGCAGCCTTGTGTATTGACTTCTGGCAACCTTGCAGGGCTAGCTGACCTGCAAGCTTGCAGGGAGTTTGCAACCTTGTGTGCTATGCCACCAGTTCGCGGAATGCTTGCTGCTAAGCTTGTCGCAAGCCTTTGCAAGCTTAGTTTTTTAAAGAAATTAAGAAATTTGATTACTATAGAGCGCTCGCACAGGAGACCCGTTCGAGCACTTGAAGAGTTTGTTCGCAAAAACCGATAAGTCCATTTTTTAAGATTTTGAAGTACGGTTTCTGTTATAAAGTACAAATTATACCCTTAAAATGATATATTGGTCCTTACATATAAAGGTACATTTTTGAAGTTACGGTCAAAAGAAGCAAAAATTTCCTTATTATTCTCTTTATTTTTCTTGACCTTTAATCGCAAATATCTCCATTTGGTAAATATGGACTTATCGGTTTTTGCGAACAACTCTTCACATACATTGTATCCCCTGAACCAATCTCCCATTCCCCATCTGGATTACTTTAGGCCAGAATGTTGTATAATATGGCAACTGTCGCAGGATACAATAAAATCTGACGAGAAATGAGGCTGGTATATAGCACATACAAGGAATATAACATGTCATCCTATAAAAGTTTGAACAATGAGAGCACTGGCAATGAACATTTTTGTTACCTAGAATAACTCCCCATAAACCTCAATAGCAAGTTTGAACAAAATTCAACAAGAAATGTGGCTGATAGAGCATGCACAAGAAATGTGACTGGCATCTAAGTTGGAGCACTGAGGGCACCATCACCACAAGCTGTTGTGTCCTACATGTACATGTACAATGATCATTCGTTTACCGATCCTTAGCAAGTCTGAATAATTAAATCCCATAAGAATTGAGGTTACATGTAGTACCATACAGCACATACAAGAAATATGACATATCCTTAAAAGTTGGAACAATGAGGACGCTGTCAATGAAAACTTTTGTTACCGGTACCTAGAATAACCCCCTACAAAACCTCCATAGCAAGCCTGAATAAAATCTGACAAGAAATGTCGCTTCTAAATAGCTTACGAATAGAGCATATACAAGATATGTGACATGGCCTCCAAGTCGGAACACTGAAGGCGCTGTCACCACAAACTTTTATGTGTCCTTCATGTACAATGTAGATTGACCACCCGCACCTCCTTTAAAATAGCAAGTCTGAGTAAAATCCAGTGAGTAACGATCAAGTCATTGCATAAATATTTAAGCATTTTTGCAAATTTTGACATGGTCAGGGTGACCTTTGAACCTGTAAAAGCTAGAACAGTGAGGGCAGCATTATCAATACACTGTAGGTATAGGTGTATAGATTTGACTATGATACCTTTACATACCAAATTTGAAAAAAATCGGTCGAGAAACAAGGCCAGCATCACACACACAAGCAGACCCTGTTGAATTTACCTTTTCATGTATAAAGACGGAACAAGCGAGGGCACCACCACCAAAAACAATAGGCACCTTGATTTCACTATGATGCACCTTTTTGCCAAATTTGAAGAAAATCTAATAAGAAATGTGGCTGATAGAGCACACACAAGAAATGTGACATGGCATCCAAGTCGGAACACTGAGGGCGCCATCACCACAAACTGTTGTGTCCTTCATGTAGAATGACCACCCATACACCTCCTTAGCAAGTCTGAATAAAATCCGTTGAGTAACAATCAAGTTATTGCATATAAGTACATTTGCAAATTTTGACATGATCAGGGTGACCTTTGACCCTGTAAAAGGTGGAACAGTGAGGGCAGCATTATCAATAGGTATACACGTAGGTGTATAGATTTGACTATGATACATTAATACATATGCCTACCAAATTTGAAAAAAAAATCGGTCAAGAAACAAGGCCAGCGTACGTTGCACACACAAGCAGACCCTGTTAAATTGACCTTATTTTCATGTATAAAGACAGAACAAGCGAGGGCGCCATCACCAGAAACAACAGACATCTTCGTTGTACCATAATACACCTTCATGCCAAATTTGAAGATGATCTACGAAGAACTGCAGCCAGTAGAGCGCTCTCACAAGAAAATCTCTGTGGCGGACGCGGATGCAGCGGACGCAGCGGTGCAACGAGGCCAAATCCATAGTATCCTCCGAACTCTGTTCGGGGGATACAATTAGGAAATTTAATTGAAATTTGCACAAAAGTGAAACATAAAAAAAAAGGATGAAGTATAAATAATACACTCAAATCTGTTATACATTCATTTATTTTACTATTAAAAAAAAAAGAGGTATGCAGAATGTACCGGTATTGAGTTATATGTAACAATAAAAATACCTGTTAATACACACACAAATTACAATGGGTGGGACTGTATTGCACATTTAGGGGAAGTTACTATGATTACTTTGTTAAAATGTGTAGATTATTGAGGTTTATGGGGAATGAAAATATGGTGAAGTTATTCAGCATGTTAATGCATGCAGTTAGTTATAATAGTATTAATCAATTTCATACCTTTGACAGAATTATTGTTCTTAAATCTAAGCTGCACACAGAAACAGTCAAACCGCCATTTTGAATTTCAGAGTGAACAAAGTAACTTTCTTTTTTGTAACTGAGAGGGCACCAGGCAATTTTCTCTATCAATTAACCTATAAGCTTGCGACAAGCTTGCGACAAGCTTGCGACAAGCTTGCAAAGATTTTGATTGTGGCCATACAGTTGCAGTAAGCTTGCGGTAAGGTTGCAGAATTTGCTCTAACAATTTACCCACAAGCTTTAGCTTGGGACAAGCTCACAAAGATTTTGACTGCATTTTGCATGCTTGCGAAGTTCTAACCTGCAAGCTTGCAGCAAGCATGCAAAGATTTTGATCACAGTTCACAAGCTTAAGTAAGCTTGAGGAGTTTTCTTTAACAACCTGCAAGCTTGCGACAAGCTCACAGAAATTCTGATAATGGCCTGCAAGCTTGTGGTAAGCTTGCAGAGATTTCTGCATTACTTGCAAGCTTACGGCCAGCTTGCAGAGCTGTTAGTTGTCTCACCGCAAGCTTGTCATAAGCTTGCACAGCTTTCATATGGTCTTGCAAACTTATCTGCAAGCTTGCGACACAATCTGCAAGCTTGCGATTATTTTTGCAATCATATCTGCGACCTTGCAATCGTCCACAAGCTAATGGTAAGTTGCTGCAAGCTTACCGCAAGCTTGCAGCAAGCTTACCAGGGGATGCCAAGTTTGTATCATGCTTGCAGTAAGATGGCAATAAGCATGCGCAAGCTTGCACTCTTTAATACAAGCTAATTAAGGTTGCCGCAAGCTTACCGCAAGCTTGCTGCAAGCTTGCCGCAACCTAAGATTTTTATAAGGGTAAAGACAATCTGACATGACCAAGACTCCATGCAACCAAATTTGGTATGATGGTCTTTAGAACTGTGCTGTTCAGAGGTCCTTCATTCATACCGACACTGCATTGCACAGCATAGCTACAACAGGTAGGTGTATAAAAGAGGGATTTATAGAGCCTAGAGGTGCTTGAGTGATGTAATGTACTAGTGTGTGATCATTCAGTTGCTATCTTTTGACTGTTGTATTATATATAGTTGCAATCACTTATACCACAAGCAGAACTGATATAGTCCATGGTAGTGTGGGTGTTTGTTTCAGTCAGTGGCTGTACATGTACCTGCACAATGACGTAATGCATAATAGCTCTCATTTACTTGCACTACTGGTTGGAAGGCGATGTAACACTTTCCAGCACACCTGGGCAGTACCTGTCTGTCTTTTTCCTTTGTTTTTTGTTCTGTTTGGGTTTATTTGCTGGATTTTTTTTTTTTCGCTGTTTCTTGGGAATAATTTGAGAGTAGCTGTTCAACATGACTATGCTTCCAAGTGTGATGTGAGTATCCAAACCTAGCAAATTATAACTGAAAAAGTTGTGTGTTTTTTTCGACACAATTTGTCGTTTGCCACACGAAGCACTGATATGAATATAGGTCTAGTCACAAATGAAAGTTGCTCACCCAAACATAGAATTTGGCCTTGTCATCATTACCAGGTATTGCTTATTCTCTCCATTCTGCCCTGTAGGTTGTTAGCCAAGAACTGGCAGCTAGCTTCTGAGGTCAACCAGGAGAGAGTGATGTGGGACCAGAGCCGAGATGGTGACCTCTCAAATACACAGTTCTGGAAGAGAAGTAAACGTCCTACATGTAAGTATACCTGAACCTTAGCACTTACCAACAACATTGTAGCTAATTTGTTTTTTAAAGGGATCTTGTCGCTCACATTTGTGATTCGCCAAATCTATTCCATGGCATGTTTTTAGAAAATTGATAACTTGCATTCGATAAATGATTACTTTTAAATGTTAAAAAAACAAACAATGAAAACTTTTCAGAATTTTTAAGGACCTGCTGAAAACCTTTTGGATTTTACAGACATAGACAAGAATAGACAAGAATATTCAAAATGTTCTGTGGACATTTTGCAAACATCCAGAAAACCTTTTAAAGTCATCTAGAACATTCAAAAATGTCTCAAATTTTTTAAAAAAAGTCATATGACCCTTTCCAGTACATTTAGAGAACATGTAGTATCTGTCAAAGGCTCCGTTTATCTAAAAAAAAAAATTCTGAGGCAGAATCACGATCCAACCACGTTTTAGGCATTTTCAGGGGTTAGATAAACGCAACCGTGTTTTCAACAGTGATAGGGGATCCATTCAAAATTGCCTTGAATTTGTTGTTCTTGTTAGTGCATACAGTTTCTGTCTTAATTATCTCAATAGTAAAAGGGGGTGTCTTTAAATCTTTCAAATCACACACAGAACGCTCAAAGAATCACAAAAAATAACTGACTCAGTTGTTTTATTCCCTTCAATCCAATCTACTGCTAATAATATAGCTAATTGTTCAGCTCGGAATATTGAAATTGATGAGGTTTTATGTGCGATTTTACTTCGTGCTTTGAACTGCTGTGCCGGTGTTCTGATGTTGGTCTTTTGATCCATCTGATGTATCTGTCTGTATCTGATGTATCACATTCTTCTGTATATTGGCAAAAATGTCGTGATGCTTGAAGACATGGCTTCTGAAATTAAATCATACGTACCTAATTAGGTCTATTAAAATATAAAAATACCTCTTCTTACGTAAAGCACAATTGTGAATAACTGAACAATAATATAAGTACATTTTTTTAAACAGAATGTTTGAACCCAGCATTGATACTTTAGATTTCATTGTCTTCTATCTATTTCCACTAGTTTTCAAATTTTAGATTTTCATACTTGAATATTCATAAATATGCATGGCTATTCATGATATAGAAACAAATGACAAAGACATAGCAGACAGGCCTAATAGAAACGTTTTGTGGATGTTTAAAAATGACGAAGACTAGCAGACGTAATAAAAACATTTTGTGGATGTGTAGAAATGACAAAAAATTAGCGGACCTAATAAAACATTTTGTGAACATCTATTAAGACAAAGACTAGTGCACTTGACAAAAACGTTTTGTGGTAGCTGGGTTGTCATGAAAATTGGAAATTGTTAGGTAATGACTATTTGAAGGATATATTTGCCATGGGGTCAAGTGAAAGTGCTCAAATTCCTGAATACTTGCTCCCTGAAACAATTAAGCTGTCTTAATGAAATCTTGTTCATGGAATGTATATCAGAACACAAACCCTTTTGGGGTTGTGCCTTCAAGCTTTCAAACATGTCATTTCAATTTTTTGCCAGTCTTGTGAAATTGTCATCTCACATTATCAAGATGTACTACAGTCCTATTGGAGAATAATGCTTTATGGCAGAAGGGTATCAGTTGCCACAGCGACATTTCTAGTTCTTTCTTCGTACTCACAGCATGTGGTATTTAAAGTTCTTAATCATACTGGCCAAGCTTACATTGTTATCGTGGTGTATTTCATTATTTTAATGTTTTATTAAATGGTTAATTTTTTTCCATGTTTTTATGTAGTTTCTTCAGGCCACCAAAAACCAAACCTTGATGATTTTAGTAGCCCAAATGGGCCATCAATAAGAAATGTTTGTGCCAAGCCTTTTTATAGCTCATATTTTTCACACCCATTATGTATGGCAAATGGTTTGGGATTAACGATGACATCTATGTGATTCTGTTTTGTTTTCCTTCACAGTTCGCAAACTTTCCCAGTATATATTTTTGCCAAAGGGAAGAGGAAGAGAGGTAAAATAGTTTGTTTCTCCTTTCCTTCATTACTTTATTTTGTATTTCTTCTGTAACAGATAATAGAAATTCAAATTGAAATTCTTGCAAAGATTATACTTATGGTATATGAAATAATGTGTAGAATTCTAAATTCTTTCTTTTGATCATCAGGGCAATCACACAGAAGTATTATTTACTGCTGTGGTGACAGAAATATATATCTTATATTATATGAAGGTTCAGTTGTTTGCGCTATGAAGTGTGTGTAGTTATGAATTTCCAGCTCCATACTTACTGTGTCCTTAAATTTTGTTCTGAATGAATTTTAACAAAGAATACAGAGGATTAGTATTGAAATATCAATATGCCTCTGTAATTGGTGAAATGAGGTGACCATTATCATTTTGTCTCTATTTTTTTTTTCTTTCTAGAAAACACAGTATATCACAGTTGGTGAAGTTCTTCTGAAACTAGATTTTTGTTCTGCTCTTCATCAGCTTAGCAGATTCAATTATGTGTGTCGGGTGAGTAGCTTCTATTTCTCTCATCATATGCATCCACCATTGGGAGTGAGGAAATAACTTTCCAGTAAGCGAATTTAAAAAGACAATTCATGAATAGTACAGTATGAGTTATCTGATCTGAAGGATACTGGAAAGGGATGAAAAATGTTCCTATGACGACCGCTGTCATGGGTAGAATTGCACATGACATGCCCTTTAATATATAGATGTACATCCTGTGCCGTTGAGGAATACAGTATATGAGCTTGAGTATGACACTTCATCCACTATGCTCTTCTTTACTCATAAAAGTAAATGAATATCTGGTAAAAGCCACACAGCCACACAAAATGCAGTGGTTGTACTTTTACGTGTCCCAGAATATGGCTGCCTGGCTCAAATTTTCACTTTTCTCCATTTTCACATGCTCATTAAAGACAAATGGTCAGGTTTGTCACCAAGCATGGCAGGCATTTTTGCTAGGGTGATGGAATGATAGAATATATTAGATTAAAAGAATATAGATATTTGTGCAAAGTGGCGCCATGCCACATTTCATCTTTAATTTTGTTTGTTTGTGTGTATGTTTGTTTGTTTGTTTGTTTGGGGTTTTTTTAGCATGACACTGACACACATTTCAAATATTGGATGCATGATTCTGGCCCTTTGTGCATGAAAAAACATGACTGGTAAATGACCCTCAAAGTTCTTTAAAAAAAAAACTAAAAAGCAAAAAACAACAACAGCAAACAAACAAACATCTGTGCATAGAATGAAGGCAGGCTTGACCCAAACAATATCATGTACTAATGTTTTACATGTTCTAACATTTTTGCTTACATTGTTTCTGACAAGTTTTTGGACCTGGTCATCCAGAATCATTACTCTTCTCTGAGTGGATCTGCTCTGAAGAGCCTCTTCTCCATTGTGGAAGAAGCTGTCAATGTTGGTGAGTTTTTTTTTCATTTACCTGGAGCTTCTGCACTCCCTTGGTGGTCTTGGATGAAACCCATGTAACATGTGATTATTCAATTAAAAAAAAGAAGAAGAGAATAACCAGTCAATAAAATTTTTTTCCTATAAATATTTTGTCTACACTACAGCCAATTGTACATCAAAAGAGGGAGGGAGTAGGATTCGAAGGTGACATATACGCAAGAACATTTCAACCAATACAATGGTTGGCTTACCCTGTGTTACTCATTCAGCCACTGTCTGCATGACTGACATATTATCTAGAATTGAGAAGCATTGTCACAAAAACATTCTGTTTTAAAATCATTAACAAACAAGAAACTTCATTTTCTCAGTTGTGGGAATTTGATAAGTTTACTACACCCTACAAAGATAATACATTTTAGTTAAAATTTGTGCTCTTTCATTAAAACTGTTAGCTTGTTTCATTCCACAGAACACTCAAGTCTGTGCAACCACCTAAAACTATTCCCTTTTGTGTGGGATATCTGATAGTCACCTTAAAAGTCAGATATCAGTATGACCACTTGGTGTAGACCATCTCCTGTCTGAAAGTCATCTGTATAAAGGAATATTAGGTTACACTGTATGAATATTAGGTTATTTCTGTAGATTTTTTCAATGAAAGTTTACCTTTTCATGAACTAAATATATCCCATGTAATTTTATAGTGCAATATATAAACCTGGACTAAAAGATAAGTAAACAGCCTAATTTCTTGCCCCTTTAGCCCTTGAAACGAAGTACAATGTGAACCAGGTCCGTCAGATTCTGCGGAGGCTGATTACAGCCCTCCAGATGAACACTGGAGGCCACATTGGCGGCAAAGCAGGCTGGAACTGCCACTATCAGATCACTCATGTCTGGCTCAACCAGCTCAAAGACATCCAGTATGATGAAGAGGTGAGTTGTTGAGTCATTATAGAAAAGTGGGTATTGTGAATCTTAGTCACTGAAAAAAATGGGCCCTGTTTATCAAGAGATTGTTAGTTTGACATGAAACACATTTATTTGAGTATTTGGGCATATTTGACTGAAAGTAAAACTACAAAGTGAGGTTATGACCAACTTTTGACAAATGAGAGGTAGTAATCAGACAAAAAGACAGTCATATATAGTTATTATTATGCAGTTCTTCTCTTATGAAACTGAACTGTGATATAAGCAAATCAAATGTGACTGTGCATCAATAAACCAACAAAGAGTTGCGTGCACTGATTTTGTGTGAGGACTCAAAATAGGTTAAAGTATGGTGAATGAGAAAAAAGGATGATATTCATAAACAAGGTGATTTATACATTTGGGATTTATACATACATTTGGGATCATGAAACAAATAGAAATTTGTTTTTTAGCAGTTTTTCTAGGTAACACTTTTGTGGAACATTGTGAAAATGTGTGTCTTATAGTCCCCTTTCCATTTCTTAGAAACCCTTTACACACTCAGCTCTAAATACTTTTGAAAGGATAATGCTACTGCTTTGAAATTTACTATTAGTCATGGATAGAATGTGTTGATAGAGCGCCATCCATTTCAGCTTAATGTGATAATCTCTTCATTGTTGTTGATATGAAGCTTTACATCATTTTTTTTTTGTCCCATTCATTGCACAGCCAGCTCATGGTCAGATTAAGTGCTTGAATATACCCTACACTTCAGAGCCTCTTTTCTCAGTGCACACTTTTCCAGTGTGTGTGCTTTCTTCCCAATATTTAGATAGCTTTGGATAGTCCATTTGAATTAAGTTATACATCATTTTAAAGCTTGACTTGCTCTTTCAGAATCTGCCCTTAACTAGATATCCATGTCTGGCAACTCTTTGTTGGTTTTGTGATGCAGGGTCACATATGGTTGAACATAAATGATAATAATAATGATAATAATTACATACATACATACATACATACTTATATACAATATGTCTGTTTTTAATTGCATTGTACACATCCTGCTTTGTTAAAGCCCCAGTTTATGGGAAATCTTAATGTGACATTTAAAGGAACCAAGGGATGATGGGCTCCTCCTGACAGACCTGCCTCCAGAGTGCTTGAGACAAATCTTTGCCCGGATGCAGGATCATTGTGATATCGTGCACACTGGGGAGGCAAGCAAGTTGCTGCATCAGCTCAGTGAGGAGTGGTTACTCTGGAGGGACTTCTGCCACTTCCATTTCACTCCTGAGCAGGTGACTAACTTGGCAAATGGACTCACAATGCTCAGTATAGTTAATTCAGGCGTTCAAGACTCAATTATTGCAGTGCTTTATTTACCAGTTGGCACAGATGTCTGAAATCTGTCAATGAATGGAGATCATCTTATCCCCTACATCTGTTTTGTGTTACCATGGCCTTCTTGTTAAACTAAGGCACAATTAGGTCCAGTTTGAAATAGTTAAGTGAATGTTGATGAAAAAGCATGGACAGCTACCCTGTAGGTGCCTTGGCACATGAAGTGTTTTGCACACCTTTCTTGTGACAACTCCAACTATGTAGATACAATTGCAAGATGTTTGATTAAAATTATACATTTGCCCATTCCTGAAAGTTAGTTTAAACAGTGCTGGTAGTACTTCAGCATCAAAGATTACTTTGAGTATGATATTTAGTGGCTTCCTCTTTTTTTACAGTTTTTTTTTTAGCCCTCCATGGGCTATTTTATTGAATCCAGTCAAGCATTTTACGTGTCAATCAACTGATATTTGTCGTAGATCCAACCAAAACCCAATAATTTTACATTTTTCTCACTTCCATTTTAACGAAAATAAATGTCAGAGTGACTGCCACTTTGTACAATTTGTTGTACCTACCCAATACAGAATGACTGTATCTGTCATCTTCACAATATTTATTAATTTTCCTCTTCATAATGATGCAGATTTGACTTTTATCAACCGTTTGTACAAGTAGTTGTTGCCTAATAGGAGTCATCATGCAATTTGATGCATCATTTCTCTTCTCTTTGAAACCAAAAATAATAGTTTTGAAATCAAATTTTATCTGTACCCCAGAGCCTTTAATTTATCTATTTTTATGCCTCCGCCACGAAGTGGTGCCGGAGGCATCATGTTTTCGGGTTGTCCATCCTTCCGTCCGTCCGTAATGAATTTTGTGGACAGCATAACTAAAAAACCTTTTGAGGTATCCTAATGAAACTTGGCATGTATGTGTATTAGGGGGTGAAGTTGTGCCTATCAACTTTTGGTGCACATGCTCAAGGTCAAAGGTCAAAAGGTCATGGTCAAATACGTAAAATATCACTATTTCCACCATATCTATGCAATGCCTGAAGATATTTTCTTTAAACTTAGTGTATACATGTATTACCCAATTGAGATTCTCTGGTGAAAGTTTGGGGTTATGAGGTCAAAGGTCAAAGGTCAAAAGGTCGATTAAAAATATTAAAACTTCATTTTTTTTCTCCGTACCTTGGAAATTGTTCAAGGTATCTTCATGGAACATAGTATATATACATGTACTGACTGGCAGTGATTATCTAAAGAATTAAGGGTTCATGGGTCAGGGGTCAAAGGTCAAGGGCAACACATCAAAATTTTACTATTTTTCTCATATTTAAATGCAATGCCAGCAGGATTTTTTTTTTTTTTTTTTTTTTTTTTACACTTGGTGTATCCATGTATAACCTAATAGAGATTCTCTGGAAACTTTTTATGCCTCCGCCACGAAGTGGTGCCGGAGGCATTATGTTTTCGGGTTGTCCGTCCGTCCGTCCGTCCGTCCGTCCGTCCGTCCTTCCGTCCGTCCGTCCGTAATGAATTTTGTGGACAGGGTAACTACCAAAACCTTTTGAGGTATCCTAATGAAACTTGGCATGTATGTGTATTAGGGGGTGAAGTTGTGCCTATCAACTTTTGGGTGCACATGCTCAAGGTCAACGGTCAAAAGGTCAAGGTCAAATGATTAAAATTTCACTATTTCCCCCATATCTATGCAATGCCTAAAGATATTTTCTTGAAACTTAGTGTATACATGTATTACCCAATTAAGATTCTCTGGTGAAAGTTTGGGGTCATGAGGTCAAAAGGTCAAAGGTCAAAAGGTCAAGTAAAGTGTTAAAATTTTACTTTTTTCTCTGTATCTTGGAAATTGTTCAAGGTATCTTCATGAAACATAGTATATATGCATGTACTGACTGGCAGTGGTTATCTAGGGAATTCAGGGTTCCTTGGGTCAAAGGTCAGGGGTCAAAGGTCAAGGCAATACTTCAAAATTTTACTATTTTCCTTATATTTATGCAATGCCAGCAGGATTATTTTGTTTAACTTGATGTATGCATGTATAACCCAATAGAAATTATCTGGGATTTTTTTTTTTTTTTTGCCAAGAAGGTCAAAGGTCAAAGTGAAAGTGCTGAACGTACTTCTTTCTCCATATCTCGGAAGTGGCTCAAGTTATCTTGAAACTTAGTACAGTCAAACTCGGATACCTCGAATTCGTCGGGACTGAAGAAAATGGTTCGACGTACGCGAATTTCGAGGTACGCGTACGTCGAATTTTCTTCGACTTATCCGATGTTTATCGATGTTCGACGTTTATCGATGTTCAACATGGTGTCTGTTATAGTGCCTACTGATTGTTTGCATGCTTGTCAATTTGAATTGAATTAATCAACTTTT
The DNA here is from genome assembly GCF_040938485.1 of Diadema antillarum. Lineage (NCBI taxonomy): Eukaryota > Metazoa > Echinodermata > Echinoidea > Diadematoida > Diadematidae > Diadema > Diadema antillarum. The sequence goes on along the minus strand of NW_027272900.1, from coordinate 197,094 downwards.
ATATGAATGAATTGAGTGAAAATCGGAAATGAAAGCAAAATTTCAGAAATAAAGATTTTGGTGGTCCGATCGCGCCACCAAAAAAAAAAAAGTCGGATGTTTGCCTTTACTTTTGAAAATGAACAGCGGTAACAATCGGCTACGTAAGATGCTAAAATAAATGTCAGAGGTTTGCGTTTAATTGTGGAAATGAATGACGGTAATATTCGACTCGGTATGATACTAAAATGAATGTCGGATGTTTGCTCATACTTTTGGAAATGAATAACGATAAGACTCAGCTCCGTATGGTGCTAAAACTAATGTTAGATATTTGATTTTGCGTTCGAAAATGAATAAGGATAACATTCGGCTCCGGAAGACGCTGAAATAAATTTCGAATTTTTGCTATGACGTTCGGAAATGAAAAACAATAACATTCAACTCCATACGATAGTTAAATAAATGTCGGGTGTTTCCTTATACTTTCGAAAGTAAATAGCAATAGCATTCGGCTCCCGAAGATGCTAAAATAGATGTCAGATGATCTTTTTTATGTTCGGAAGAAAATAGCAGTAATATTCTGCTCCATCATGTCCATATGATGCTAAAATAACTGTCTGATGTTTGCTTTTAAATTTCGAAATGAATAACAGTAACATTCAGCTGCGTTTAATGGTAAAATTAATGTTTGATGTTTGCTTTGACGTTTGGAAAAGAGTAACAATAATATTCAACTCCTGACAATGATGAAATAAATGCTGGATGTTTGCTTTTACGTTCGAAAGGAAATTGCAATAACATTTAGCTCCGGAAGATGCTAAAATAAATGTCGAATGTTTGCTTTGATGTTCTGAAGTGAATAACAATAATATTCAACTCCGTACGCTGATAAAATAAATGCCGGATGTGTGCTTTTGCGTTCGAAAGTAAATGTCAATAGCATTCAGCTCCGGAAGATGCTAAAATACATGTCGAATGATTGCTTTTACGTTTGGCATGTTTGGAAGTGAACAGCAGTAACATTCTGCCCCAAACGATGATAAAAAAATATTGGATATTTGCTACGGTACACTTCGAAATAAATATCAGTAACATTCAGCTATACGTTTCATGGTCCAAAATGTCTGATGTCTGCCTTGACGTTCAAAAAAATTGTCAGATGATTCATTTCACTTTCGGAAGTGGACAGCAGTAACATTCGGCTCCGTTCGATAATGAAATAAATGTCGGATGTTTGAAATGAATAACGGTAATATTCTGCTCCGTACGATGCAAAAATAAATAACAGATTGTTGCTTTAACATTTGGAAATGATTAATGGTATTAATCCGCTCAGTTAGATGCTAAAACAAATAGCGGATGTTTGCTTTCACGTTTGGAAATGGATTAGGATAGTATTCAGCTCCGTAAGATTCTAAAATGAATATCGGTTGTTTGCTTTTACATTTAAAAATTAATAACGGTAACTTTCGGCTTTTTACAATGCTAAAACGAATGTCGGATGCTAACAAATGTCAGCAAATGCTCCCATTTTCTCATTTCAAACGTAAGTTTTGACCTCCTCAATATATGGGCATCAACTTTTATAATAAACTCTACGCCTATTTGTCAAATCTTTAAACACAGAGTAAGATGATTGAATTTTCTATTCATTTGTTTTAGACATGGGCATCTGTATCACTTCAATAATGCTTAATATTAATTTGTCTATGTTTAGTAGGACCGATTTAGTTTTTCTAATATTTTTCCTGATTTTTTTTTGTCACCAGATTTTACTTTCGACCACCAGAAAATAAAAATCAATGATATTGGTGGCCCGATAAAACTTAGTGCGGAGCCATGTGTATTCTATTCTTCATTGTGATCGGCCTATACTTCCAGATTTTCATAATCGCATTGCTGGAAAAAAAAGTTTCAGTGTTTGCGTTCTCGGGGAAGTAAACTTCGTGAAAAACAAACAAAAAAATAGTTTTAAAAAAGGCACTACGAGGTAGATTGATGTTTTGACAGTGGAGCGTGATTAATGGCAAAGATATAACTGTCAACGTAAGCAGGTGCGCCCCGACGGTTGAGAAATCTACGCGCACGGTATGACTGTCTCGATCAAAAATCAAAACACAGTGGTTAAAGAAAAGCAAATGATGGGGCAGCGCGTAGTGCTATCGTAAAGCACTCCATTGGCACGGGTGCTATGTGCATACCATGTACGTGTGTTGGTAGGTGTTGGGGATTTTCCTTGTCAGCTGTGTATCGGGTACAGGTACAATGTACTAGTATTTCTCCTTGGGCGCGCGATTGTTCTGGTCTCAGAATATTTACAATCGAGTGTGAAAACATTTGTGACATGTCTTCGCTGTCCACGCGCGCTTAATCGGAGATGCTGAGTGATGTTTGCAATTTCGATTCGAGCAACATGCTGGGAAAAACAATAAGTTAATTAAGATCGGGACATTAGATTTCCCTTCGAGGTAACCGAACTTCGAGTTATCTTTTTCGAGCTACGCGAATTTTAATACACGGAAACTCCATAGGAACAATCGGGACTTTCATTTTGCCCCCGAGGTAAGTGATATTCGGCTTATCCGACGTCGAGGTATCCGAGTTTGACTGTACATATTTATGTATGTTCTGCCTGACAGTGATTCTCTTATAAATCAAAGGCCAGATGAAAATGATAACAATTTACTGTTCAATACAGAAATTGCACTTTTTCTCCATACCTTGAAAATTACTCGGTGCATAAACTTATGAAAGGGTCAAAGTCAAGTTAAAGTTCTTAAATCCCCAAATACATGCTCTCCTCCAATTCATCCAATTAAACATACACGTGTAGGTCAAGGAAGGTAAACATTCAATACATTTGTGACAAACATGCCATTTTGATATTTTGCCAATTTTGTTAAAATGTAATCACACATTGTCCACATGTACTATAGACCCATTAGGAGAATCATGCATTATGGCGGAGGCATACCAGTCGCCATAGCGACATTTCTAGTTTTTTCTTTTTTTGTTTGCCTCAACAGTCAAAAGGTCAAAGATCAAGGGAAAGTGCTGAACTAACTTTTTCCTCCATATCTCGGAAGTGGCTCAAGTTATCTTGAAACTTAATACATTTGCATGTTTTGCCTTGATTATCCCATCAATTTTAGGGTCAAAGGCCAGATGAAAATGGTAACAATGTACTTTTCAATACAGAAATTGCACTTTTTCTCTATACCTTGAAAATTACTCAATGCATAAACTTATGAATGGGTCAAGTCAAGTTAAAGTCCTTAAATCCCCAAATACATGCTCTCCTATTCATCCAATTAAACCTAGGTCAAGGAAGGTGAACATTCAAAACATTTGTGACAAACTTGTCATTTTAATATTTTGCCAATTTTGTGAAAATGTAATCACACATTGTCCACATGTGCTATAGACCTATTAGGAGAATCATGCATTATGGCGGAGGCATACCAGTCGCCTTAGCGACATTTCTGGGTCTGTTTCATTCCAGATTGATTTACTGATTTCACAGTCATAAATGTAATATGAAATATCTTTCCAACTCTTCTGACAAAACAAACATTAAATATCATCACTGACTACTTTCATCTTGACAGTTGCTTTTTCAGAAACAGAACCCTATTTACTACAGCATTTTGTACTGAAAATATCTCAATCCAATATTTAGAGTAAAACAAAAATATAGAGTGATGATTCACCATTCTTACACTTTCAGGGGGACAATCCAAATGTTGTTCACATTTACAACATATTTGAGGGTATACATTTTGTTTTTCCAAGGAGAGATTTGTAGGTGTATCTATATCCTAGTGATCTTGCACTAATATTGTAATATTAGGGCATTCTATTATGAGGGGATCTACCATTAGTTCTTTCATATTTTTGATATGCATTCTGTATCCATTGTGTGGTGTTCTTTCTTGCAACATCAATCTTAAGTTCACCAGATTTCCCTGTAGAGCTCTAGGGTCAAGTACAGTACAGTTTTTAGGCACTTTATATTGATAAACATTGTTTGTTTTCACAGTTGTGGCACATTTGCGAATGTAGGAATGAAATACTGTGCATAAAAACTTCATGATAATGTCGTTGAACTTTACAGCCAAGAATTTGAATTTGAATTTGAAATGCAGAACCTTATTCGAAGTTACTGGTCGTAGTTTGTACTGCCCTTATCGACAGACTTAATTGATTGGTCGATAAAAGAGAAAAGGATTTGAGCGGGATATTGTAAAAGTCTAATCATCTTTTATATCATCTAACTGCAGATGATGCCTGTGGTCCCTAAGAACACAGCTGATCATGAAGTGAAATGGAAACAGATCTACAAGAGGTTGCGAGTCAAGCATGGAAAAAAAGAAGTATTTGCTGATCAGTTGCAACTGTGCTGCCACTGCTGCTGCCTTTTCTGGATGGTAAGTGGCATGACTTGATAGTGATAACCCTTGTTTTCCGCAGTGCATTTATGGTCTCTGGGTAGAAATCAACTGATCTGAAATTACAACATGTTAAATGGACATCACAACATTGAAAGATGGCCACAATGTGCCATTTTAAAATGCATGGTTTGGGTTTACACCCTTTAATCGAAGGGATTTCATGAGATGGCATCTACAAGATATAGAAATAAATTCTAGGAATGCTTTGATTGATAATGTAAATCATGAGGACTGTTCACTACACTATTAGATATGCTATGTTATTGCAAAAGCTCACAAACAGATGAAAATATCCAAACAGTTGCCAGTAGGTAAAGAGTAGACTAATGATTTCCCTCTCTCTACAGGGAGGAACTCACCCCTGCTCTATTGAAATCCCCCTAGAGCGTGGAGAGAGGGCACCAGAACACCAGGTTGCAAAGAGTAAGAGCATCTCACCAAGTCAGCTGTCAGACATGTTTCCCATGCCCAGGTGAAAGCACTGCAAAATGATTAAGTGAGAAGAATGAACAATGTCTTATTTTTCAAAGTGGAAGATGACAGCACCATTGCACCAGCCTGCTACTTAACACACTTTCTATGTATCTCAAAGGTATTTTGATCGCCTGCTTGATGTGAAGCTTTGGCGAAGATGGTAGCTTGCATGTGACATGTTGATATTTTTGCCTTCATGACAATATACAGTTTTTGTATTTTCTTGTAATGAAGAAGCAGCATTTATCAATTATGGCATGAGTATCCATTCAAGTCACTGAATGTCAATTATATTTTACATTGTTGGTTGTCTCCCTTAGCATGAGTGTGTGGGAATTCATATTGCAATCACTCTTCCACCAAGTCAAATGAGAGATGCATAGTGATTACCTGTGAGGTCAGTGCTCAAGAAAACTTACAACCTGTTCATTTGTTTCAAGTAAACTTAGGAAAAAGGAAAACCAGCTGGCATGAGGCTGGTGAGGTATGTATTGCCACCAAACAATATCATGTCACCAGGATGTCATACTACAGTATAAGAAGTGGTCCAGGCTTCCAAACAGTTGTAGAATTCTGACAAACAATGTGCAGTAGACAATAATATATTTTCTGAAATCTGCCTGATCATATACAGCATTTACAGTGCAACTTGTGGAGTATCAATGAGTACTAGAAGTTGAAGTTTATTTTTCTCCATTTAACAGTATCAGTAGCACAAACATACAATGTATATAAATGAATATAGAACTAGAAGGAAAGAGATGTCGACATGAGTAATCAAAAAGCAGGGTACATTTTGTTTTTACTTTTGATGAGAATTAAAGAAATGAAACATTTGGGTGATAAATAATTGGGGGATGGAGAATAAAAGGTTTTGATGAATAAACTTGCATGGAGAATAAAAGGTTTTGATGAATAAACTTACATTTTGTTTTTACTTTTGATGAGAATTAAAGAAATGAAACATTTGGGTGATAAATAATTAGGGGATGGAGAATAAAAGGTTTTGATGAATAAACTTGTTTGTTGTACATTCATGAGTTTACAGATTATTCCAAAAAAGTGATGTTTTGTTGTTGTTGTTGTAAATTGTAGTGCCAGGTAGATGTTACAGATGGATTGTGTTATTGATAACAAAAACTTTTTGACATATTCCAATTAGTTTTCAAAACTGTTAATTGTTTGATGTAATTAGAGAATATGAATACATTGATTGTGACATGGAAAGTGATCAAAGAACCAAACATCCTCATATCTAATGAAAACTTAAATATGTTTGAATATTTTCTTGATTCGTTTGATGTGCATCAAGATTATTTAGCTCATCTGTTCATGTGTGACAGGGCCTTTGGGTAAAACTGTGTCAACACTGAAGAGGCTGCCCTGAATAAAGAAGACAACATTTTTATTATTATTATTGTTTTTGTTAACCTTACTGTGTGTATATGTACATGTACAGTACCTACCTTCCCAAGAATGGCAGAGCTCATTTCTTAATAGGCATATTATATTAAGATCCTCACAACTCAAATTTTGGTATCAACATACTGATATGTTGTTTAGAACAGAAATATTATGAATGCAAATCAAAGTAATGTTTCTACATCATATGGCATAATGACATAATTTCATGAAAGTGTTGTAAAAATGAAAATATTAGGAGGTTTTTTAGCTCACCTGAGCCGAAGGCTCAAGTGAGCTATTGCGATTGCTCTTCATCCGGCGTGCGTCGTCCGTCGTCCGTCGTCCGTAAACTTTTTACATTTTCATCTTCTTCTTGAGAACCCCACGACCGATTTTCACCAAACTTGGCAGGTAGCATCCCTAGGGGGATAGGATCTCAATTTGTTCAAATGGTCACCGTGGCCCACCTGGGGGGGGGGGGGCCCCAGGGGGGCCCAAACACCCTAAAATTAAGGAATCTTTAAAAATCTTCTTCTCTAGAACCAGAAGTGATAGGGCTTAGTTGATACTATGAGTACATTGATGACTGTAGTTTCAAGTTTGTTTATGAGGGAATCAGGGGTGCCCCCCCCCCTTGGGACCCAAGGGAGGGGGTGGGGAGGGGTCCTAATGGGGCCTAAATTGTACATTTTCATCTTCACTTTGAGATTGCCATGTCTGATTTTCACCAAACTTGGTAGGTAGCATTCCTAGGGGGATAGGATCTCAATTTGTTCAAATGGGCACCATGGCCCACCTGGGGGAGGGGGGGGGGGGGTCCCCAGGGGGCCCAAACCCCCTAAAATTAAAGAACCTTTAAAAATCTTCTCTTAAACCAGAAGTGATAGGGCTTAGATGATACTAATATGAGTTAGTACATTGACAACTGTAGTTTCAGGTTTGTTCATGGGGTTGGTGGCATCAGGGGTGCCCCCCCCCCCCCCTTGGGACCCAGGAGAGGGGATGGGGAGAAGTCCTACAGTTGTAATGGAGCCTGAATTGTACATGTTCATCTTCTTGAAAACCTCATGATGAATTTTGACCAAACTTAGCAGGTAGCATCCCTAGGGGGATAGAATCTCAATTTCTTCAAATGGGCACCATATCCCTCTTGGGGGGGGGGGGGGGGGGGGGAATCCATATGCAGACCTAAGTTTCCAATGTTCTCAGTTAAGAGTGTGCAAGAATGCATGGAATGTGAAATTGCGATACTCAGGTGAGCGCGTGACCCCCGGGTCTCTTGTTTCCTGAAAAGTTGTGATTTTCAGATATAAGCTCTTGTCACCTTAGGGACATTATATATCTGTGTGTGTGTTTCATCAAAGAATTTTGTAGTTTTCAAGGAATATGCTGAAAAAGGTCTGTTTGTTAGCTTCCTTGTAACAGGGCATTTGTGCAGTTTAGTTTATGACATACACTTGTTTTCATTGTAGATAAGAGATATATTGCATACAAAATGTACATGTAAATCTTTGTAAAAATAAACACAACAGTAGAATAATGAAACATGTGCCGTGAGACTTCATTGGCCATGTACTATGTCTGGTGTCTGTTTCCTCTCTTTCATCCATTCAGAATTGATGTACAGTGAAGTTTTCAAAAGTTTGCTGGTAGCCAACCTCATTGACATAAGGACCTACATGTAGTTTTGAGAAGCTGTGCTGGGGTTGCTGCAAATACAAGTCTTCAGGGATGACTAAAATTTGCTTGTCTCATGCACAGTCTGCCTTTTTTGCTAACAAATGAAAATAATTATAGAGCCTCCTCAAACCTCACTCTGAAAGTTCAATTATGCAGAACCCCAAATTTTCTCAATCTTGTAGATTCTAGGTTTCATCGCATGCTTCAACCTGCAATCTAAATTGTAGTCTGTTGCAAGAGTCCAACAATTTTCTTCTACAGTCAGTGACAATCAAAATTTGGGGTTGTTAAGAAGAAAGGACGTTGAGAGTGTGCCGGCGCTCATGAAAGGCAGATACACTATGAAATGTACTGTTGTGGAAGAGGCCATTTTCACCAGTGCAACAGATTCAATTAAAGAAAAGGGGAAAAAGGGCAAGTGCAGAAAAAGACAGTGTGAATGTCATTGAGTCATCTAACATAGTGCCTTGTGGGGACCTTGACATAACTGTCTTCTTCAAATGATTGTGGCATTCTTGCATGTTCTGCACACAGAATTAGTTTTCTTACAAATGAAATGGTCTGTCTAGTGTGCTTCGTCTTGAGGATGTAGATCAACACGATGTCCTTTGTATGTCTGCAGCAAATCCTTGAAGACAAGTACAGTGTATCTTAAGATTTCAATATGCTGACATACACACATCAAACATGAAATGAAAAGTATCAGTCGGGTGATAGCACAGTCACATGACAAAGGCAATGCTTTAATATTCCCCACTGAACAGTCAACGTCTGTCCAGGGCACTAGTGATAATGTGATAATGTTGCATAATATTCTTCCAAAGGGAATGAATGAATCTGAGGAACTGATTTATGTGAGAATAAATTATTACTTTATTCATCCATGGACATTAACACATATGCAATAATTTATGTGTATGGTAATCAGCAAGAATTTATGTCAAATTTTGTACTCCTAACAACTCAGGAATGTACAGATTACCTTATTCAGGATGGGACATTATTTAAAATACTCAAGCATATTTGGGCTTTATCTACATTTAAATTACTTATTTCAAGAGAAACTGCATATTCTTTTTTTTTCCCCTTTTTTTTTTTTTTTGGGGAGGGGGGAGGGGTTCTTTCAGTAATGTCAGCAATGGCACCATGCAAATTAGGAGTATTTTAGGAAATCAAATCAAATGTAATACAGTTAATTCATAGTACTCTATGTGTCATGTGATTGTCTGTATTTTGTGTTGGAGTGGCCCTGTGTTTGAATTATAGTGTGCAAACTCATGTTTTGTTTTCTCCAGCACATGTTCACTTTTCCATGATGTTGCTCAATGCAGATTAATTAGGGAGCTTTAGATTTTAGACGCATGGACATTCAAAGGGAAAAAAACATGATCTGAGCGTGCACAGTATAATGACCCGCGCTACTGCGCACGCTCAGAACATGTTTTTTTCCCTTTGAACGTCCGCGCCTCTAAAATCTAAAGCTCCCTATTATGTGTTCCTCTGATCAAACTTAAGAGATCATAATGACATCAAAGTAGCATAACTGACCTATGGTAGGTACTGAAATACAATGTATACTTATTTTAAATACTTTGGTAGCCATATATACAACCTGCACGTTCATTTCTTTTATACCATTTTTCAAGCATTTTGGGACATTCAGTCTTTTCATTTGTATAATTGTGAGCTCTTATCTGATCACAATATTGAAAATGTATTGTTTTTAAGGTCTAACCTGTACTCGTTTTACATTTCATCTGTTCATACATAGTTGTTGATCAGTTTCAGTAATATTCATTAGTGTGAAGTCGTGCCAGATATGGTCATCTTTTATGTTACATGCTCTAACACTTGAAATTGTGTCTTTGAAAAAAACGAAAAGATTATATTCTTCTGCATTGAAGGACGATCCTGTATATTATGTAACCTTTTTTTATGATATCCACAATGGATGACACTTTACATCAGCTTTACATGGGCAAAGCAAAACCTCTGTGGAGATGGGAGGAAGAGGTGCATGTTCCTTAAATTCCCCTCTGAAATAATGCATTCAGTGTATTGTGTCAAATCAGAGCAAAATTGATTCAGTATTTTCATAATGCATGTATTCTCTTTGAAAAAATAAGAAGCCATACTTTCTGTTAGATGAGGCTGCAATAACAAAGAAAAAAAAAAAAACCTTTCTGTTCCATGGTGCTAAACTCCTGATGGACTTTTCAATTTGAAGCCTTTCAGTATAGGAGAATACACATTTTGATATGTGATAGAAATATCTGTAGTTCATATCATACTTTTCCTCTGGTATGAGAAATTGTTTAAAAATGTAATACACTATATGAGTATATATTGAAAACGAATCTTAATACAATGTATTTTGATATGGAGTGTTATATCACATTGCAATATAAGTTCTGTTAATAGTACAAATGTATTTCCCCTGTCGATTGTGCTTTATTGCAGTAATATTATATTCTTGTTTTATACTAACAGCATTGTATTTTATTGGATGTAGTAAAAAGCAGTGACAGTTCATCATTCCGAAGGTTCATTATCCTGAAGGTTCATCAATCCAAAAGTGAAAGAAGGTTCTTTATTCTGAAGTTTGTTCTACTACAAAATGGAAAGAGGTTTGTTATTCCAAAGTTTGTCAATCCAAAAATGAAATAAGATTTGTAATTCTGAAGGTTCATTAGTAAGCACCGTCCATATGTTTTCAGATTTAACAAACTTTATTTCATTTTCAGATTGACAAACATATGTGGAGAATGACGAACCTTATTTTCATTTTTAGAATAGCAAACCTTTAGAATAATACCACGTATGTTGTAATTAACAAACTCTTTTTCATTTTATGGATTAACAAACCTTTTTTTTTTCAGTTTGGGATTTAATGAACCTCGAGGCATACAGAATTTGTGTGTTTTGAAATAATGAACCTTCGAAATAATGAACATCTCCCAAAAGAGCAATCTTCTTGCCAGTGTATTTCTTCATAAAATCTTGAAACTGACAATAAAATTCAAGACAATTCCAGTATCTATACTGAGCTTGTTTTTTTTTTTTTTTTTTTTTTTTGGTCTGTATGGATGTGTGTGTGTGTGTGTGTGTGTGTGTGTGCCTGTGTCTGTGTCTGTCTTTCTGTCTCAGTTTGTTGTGCTGTATTTAGATATTGTTTGCATGCTGTGAGCTTTACAGATGTGATGCAGTGTTTAGAGTCAAATTTTTGATATATGAGCTTGACACTGCAGTTCAGATGAACTCATCAGATAAAGAGGCAGTGCTTAGAGTACATGTAATTCACAACTAACATTAGTACCAAATCAACTATGGTTCACTTATCTCCATTCCACACACTATCCTTTTGTTGTTTGTTTGTTTAAAGTGATAATGTCACATTGGTGGCAAAGATAAGATGCACTATAAAGATTTAAACATAGATGTCCACATACGGGGTAGACTTGTAGATATTTTAGAAATGTGATATACCCTGTGATATTTTATTTGACATGTGAACATCCAGGGAGTTGCTAGAGAAGGAGAGACAACTCCTGCTCTCCTTTGAAGTCATGCACGGCACCGCCGAGAAGTTATGCGCTTAACTACAGGTGGGAACCAGGTGCTTTGACAAAAGAGAGCATCAATAATTGGGACTAGCGCTCTCACATCTAGAAATACTTGCCCCTACTGCAATTCGCTCTCTCTTTCAATGTGATGGCAACAATGAATTTTTGTACCTTGAATTGGAGCAGCGAATCAAAATGCAGTGTAAAACTGACAATTTTAACAGCAAATGTAAAGAAATATATCTATTGAGATGATTTTATTTCATTTTGATTGTCTGTATTATGATAAGTATTCATGTGTGTAGATTTTAATGTTTTACTGTTCAATAATGTATGAAGGTTAACTTTGTGTTACGATGAATGTCTATGTATTTTTATCATGGGCAGGGCTCTCTGGAAGAGCAGGACCTGCTGGTCTTGATGAGACTACCCTGTGGAAATAAAACTGAAATAAATAATAAATAAATAATAAATAAATAGTCTAAAAGCACGCTGGAACACGCTTTAGCGGATTACTTTATTTGAAAGATCAAAATATCCCAGATTAAAAGATAGAAAACTAACATGCGGAAATATGCGCATTCGTCTCTGAACTTTGTCTTGCAACTAGAGCGGTGCCGAGCATGACTTAAAAGCGTAGTGGAATGTTAGACATCCCGTTGTAACGCCTTGAACCCATGTACATGTGTTTGCATTAATTACGAACAGTTGCCACTCCATCTCTGTAACACCTCCCTGGAACATCACTCCTTTGAATGTAATTTACCTTCAAACAAATAAAAGTAAATATTGAATCTCTTGAACATGAAAGAAATGCACTCTGAACAGGTGTTGTGTTTTTTAATTATGATGACAGAAAACTAATATTTGTAAACATTAACTGGATATGCCCTTTGATCCTACTCATCTGCAATCAATAATGAATATTTTGTTGCAGTGACAAATTTCAGTGTAGGATTGAAATAAGGCACATGTGTACAAGATGAGTCCAAGACCCCGTTTACAGTGCAGGGCCGAGCCGCGGCCGAGCCCGGCCTCAATTGCGCGGCCGAGCCCGGCCTCAATTGCGCGGCCGAGCCTCGCAATTTTGTCCGTTTACACTGCTGGGCTCGGCCGCGCTTTTGATTCAAACCTTTCAATATTTTGTCGTAGTGGCGCTCTGCTTGTAAACAAATGCAATTTGGTATTGTCTGGTTTTCAGACCCTTTGCCAACTGAATTCCGTGCCGACAAAGTCGCCGTACGGGCAAAGGCCTTTGCCGATGGAAAAAAAAAATCCTTTGCAGGACAAAACCACCTTAAACTATACTAGTTTTCGACGTTGAGGGGGTTGATATCCTGAATAGCGAAAGATACAAGCAGAGGGTTTGGAAGCCAGACTAAAATTGGCCGCGCATTTGGCCCAGTTTGCGTTTACACCGAGAAAAGGCCAGGCTCGGACGCGGCTCGGCCGCGGCCGAGACCACCTCCAGTGCGAGGCCAAATGCGAGGCCAATTTTGGCCTCGCATTTGGCCTTTTGCGCGTTTACACTGAAATGAAGGTAGACTCGGCCACGGCCGAGCCGCAGCCGAGCCTCGCACTGTAAACGGGGTCCAATATGAAATGAACAAAATATGAATGGCTATCTAGTAAAGCATATGGCATGGAACAAGAGTCAATACATGGGCTCCATTTAAATCATTAAGAATTCATAATATAGCATCTGATATACGCTTTACATCACAATCAAGAAATGAATCTTTTCAGCTGGTCTGTTGTTGGCGCTGTGCCAGGTAGTGGCCTGAATGATGACAAGTATCCACATACATGTACAATTAATTTTGGTTGGGAATTTAAAAAAACATCAAATTAACTTTCTTGCAAAATCAAAATCCTCAAGGAATAAAATGCCATGGTTAGAAATTAAGTCTAATTGGAGCATGTGTAACTATTTTCAGTCATTAAAATTATACAGTACATTATGATTTCATTGAGTTATACCATGGATTCCAAACCATGTTCTAGTTGTCTAAAATGGAGTCAAGTCAGAACAATCAGTATTAGCTTAGTCATAATATAACCTAAAATATTAAGAAAAAAAATGGAATTTCAAAAGTTTCCCACAGTTTCACTCATATTTTCAGTATTAATTGCACCACATGGTTGTACCTCTGTGTGTACTAAATCTAAAACAATACAGTACTTCCTGTCAATCTATTTCGGTCTTCATTTATGATAACTTAAGAAGAGGTTGCAATTGCTGCTGAACGTCAACCAGATATGTGAATTACATTCTTTGTGTACAAAACAATTGAAAACTTGTATTAAAAATGATGACACCTTCACCTCTTACAGTTTGTGTATATTTGTTGGAAAAAATATAAACCTTCATTTAGAATATTACTCAATTCTTTCATGTCCAATTTTGATGAAGTTTCTAGATCATTCTGTTCTCTTGACTTTTCTCCATTCATGACGGTCAACCTGAAAATGGTGTGGAAATGCGTGCACATTGAATAATCACACTTGATCATTTGTTCGAGTTTGCCGCAGTGTCATCTCAAATACAGGAAGGTGGGAAAGAATTCCTTAGGGTGACATTTGTTATTCTGGAGGCTTGTTAATCTGAACATGAGTTAAATTTTGTTATTCTGAAACTTTGTTACTCTGAAACACACAAATTCTGTATACCTAGAGGTTAATTAATCCTAAAATGAAAAAAAAGGAGGGGTTGCTATATATACAATGCGTCATTGCAATGAAACTCATCATATTCGGCGTCCCTCATGTGTCGTGCATCGTCTGTCGTTCGTCATGAATCATTTTGCTGTAAGTACTTTTGACATGTTCATCTTCTTCTTGAAAACCAAACTCGTAGCAGCCCTAGGGGGATAGGACCTGGATTTGTTCAAATGGGCACCATGCCCCACCTGGGGGCACCCCAAGCAGCCCAAGTTAACCCGCCCCTAAAATTACAAAATCTTTAAAATCTTCTTTTCTCAAACCAGAAGTGATAGAGTTAAGTTAATTGATACTATGAGTAAGTACATTGATGACTGTAGTGTCAAGTTTGTTCGTGGCAGATCCAGGGGTCCCCCCCCCCTTGGAGCCTAAGGGAGGGAGGGTTCCAAATGGAGGACTTAATTGTACATTTTCATCTTCTCTTATAGGATGCAGTGTCAAATTTTCACAAAATTTGGCAGGTATTGCTTAGAATATATATTTGTACAATTTTTATAATCTGGTTTATTGTTAATATTCACTTAATTTTAGGGTGCTACTTTGATAACAACGTTATAATGAATATAAACATTGGATTTTTTTTCAAAACTAATCCGAAAAGTCACACTGTGCCTCATAATGATAATAATTGAACTATATACTAGTATATAAATACAGTGAGTCTGTAGAATCATATTCACTTGACAAAGGGCTGGGAGCCTGAAAATTTGTGTGTTCTTCAAATGAACTGTTGGTATTGACAGCATGATTCTTTCCCATTTATGGAGTTCTTTTCTATTATTGTATCCCCCGAACAGAGTTTCGCAAAAAGGTGCATTATGGTGAAATGAAGATGCCTTAATTGTTTTTTTTTTTTTTTTGGTGGCGCCCTTGCTTGTTCTGTCTTTATACATAAAAAGGTAAATTTAACAGGGTCTGCTTGTGTGTGTGCGACGCTGGCCTTGTTTCTTGACCATTTTTTTTCAAAGTTGGTATGTATCATAGTCAAATCTATACACCTATATACACCTATTGATAATGCTGCCCTCACTGTTCCACCTTTTACAGGGTCAAAGGTCACCCTGATCATGTCAAAATTTGCAAAAATGCAATCCATGCTTGTTTAGGCAATAACTTGATTGTTACTGGATTTTACTCAGACTTGCTAAAGAGGTGTATGGGTGGTCATTTTACATACGGAAGGACACAACCAGACACAACAGTTTGTGGTGACGGCGCCCTCAGTGTTCCGACTTGGAAGCCATGTCACGTACATAATTCTTGTATATCATGCTCTATAAGCCACATTTCTTGTCGGATTTTATTCAAACTTGCTATGGAGGTTTATGGGGAGTTAGGTATTCTAGGTAACAAAAGTTTTCATTGCCAACGCTCTCACAGTTCAAATTTTTATAGGATGACATGTCATATTCCTTGTATGTCCTATATATACTAGCCTCATTTCTCGTCGGATTTTATTGTATCATGCGCCAGTTGCCATATTATACAACATTCTGGCCTATAAAGTGATCCCAGATGGGGTATGGGAGACGGGTTCAGGGGTACATGTGCTCGATTGCGAGTGCTCTTTATATGTAGTTTAATATCATTATTTTGACCGATATGTGGAGTACAAATTACTTCACATGGATATATATATATACATATATATATAT
This sequence comes from Diadema antillarum, assembly GCF_040938485.1. Classification (NCBI taxonomy): domain Eukaryota; kingdom Metazoa; phylum Echinodermata; class Echinoidea; order Diadematoida; family Diadematidae; genus Diadema; species Diadema antillarum. The sequence goes on along the minus strand of NW_027272900.1, from coordinate 181,164 downwards.
ATATATATATATATGATGAAGTCTTGTATAGCGCCGGTATCCGCCAAGTCAGGCGGATATATATATATATATATATATATAGAGAGAGAGAGAGAGAGGGAGAGTGAGATATAGGTATAAGTATAGGTATATATTATCATTCTAATATCATCATGATCATATGTATATGTGTGTATACATATTTAGTTACGTATATATATGCAATAGAATTCCATTTTCTTTGCTCATTTTCCACTAATAATTTATATTCCTTTCTGGTCAGTTTTCTTCTGCTTGAGTTTGTTTTATATATATCTTTCCACGACTGTTCATTTATCCTTCCAAAAAGGCATAAATAGTAGTCATTTGGGCAACCATGCAAAGAATATAGAATCCATTTGGCAGTGATAAGGAACAAAATTTGTAAAAATACACATTAAGAAAATTCATTTTCAGAAGATTTGTCCGCAAGCTATTAAAAGGGTAGAGACTTGGATGTCATGGGATGACACACGTCTCATATATGTACCTGTATATTTCCTTATGAATAAGATTCTGAAATCACACAGTGTACTATATTACAGTGCACTCCTGTTATAATGAACATGTTTATACCAAAATTCCAGTTACAACAAAATAAAAATTCAGGCTGCAACATTATCTGCTCAGTGTTATTTTTCGTTTGTTTGTTAGGTTTTAACAAAATTTTGATAAAACGAAAGGAAACTGCTGGTCCCAATGACTTTGTTGTAACAGAGTCCACTGTACCAAAATACAAGACCTATCACATGCAGGACCCATCAGATATTGTGGCAAGTCATCTGAGGTGATTGTGATCAATATACCACTTTTCATGTCATGGCTTTTGTATTTGATGCCACACTATATAAATCTTTCACTGCTTCACTTGTTTGAGTTTATTATGTTTACATGTATCTATTTCTATCAGATCATCGAGTGCACATGGAGTTTTTGCTTCTCATAGAGACTGGGCAATGGCTGGTTTTAAGCATCAATCTCCATGGCACTGTCTAAAATCATACAGTGGCAAGAAATTATAATGTAATAGGTATACATATGATAGTAATAAGTGCAGAACCAATGATGTTCACAATGATGATAACAGTAATACCAATTCATAAAACACAGACTTTATGTATTATTCTTCTGCTCTGTAAGAGCCCCTGATAACAAATTTAACGATGGTAAACAAAATAAAACAATTAAAACGATGTGTTTTAAGGAATTTGAACGATCCTACAGTTGGGGATCGCGATTTCCTAATTTCTAACGGTCTATTTAATAAAGTTATTTCACAGTTTGGGGGCTACGCAGATATTCAGTCTGAATATCTGCGTAGGCCTAATTAATTTTTTTTTTGACATATTGTAATTTGTGTTATGAGCATTTTTGCGAGATTTGAGTAAATAGTTCTGCAATTATGTAGGGCCTGACTAATATGTGATTTATGATATAATATTAGCATTCGTTGGTGAATTGTGAGCCAGTGCACACTTCTAAATTATTAGTTATCTTTTAGAATTTGGATTCAGCCTATTGCGATGTATAGCGCAAGTTTTTTTAGACTCGCTGCAGTCGCCCAACTCCCGGCCCTTACTCTGGTCGGAGGGACCACATGTGTGTTCCCTATGTCTCTACTGAAGGGGCAGGTTCAGATGTACACCCTTTCTTATGGATTGGTATTACATTAGCATTCTTCCAATCGGTTCGCACTAGTTATACCAGGTTTCAGTGCCTGCGAAAAAAAGAAATAATCTGCAGAGGAATTGCAATTTCCCTCCTAACTTCTTTCAAGGATTTAGGATGAAGACTGTCAGGGCCGTGAGCTTTACCCTCTTTGAGATTGCCAAGTTTTTCTGCAATATCTTTTTGTAGTGATGTCGAAGTCAGACAAAATTTCAGTAATCGGTGAAAACGTCAACTACAGGAAGCTCTTGAGTGTCTTCTTTTGTAAATTTCATGGTCAAATGAAGTTTTATCACCTTGCCCGTACAGCCATTTCAAGACCAATTTTGGAGTCAAATAAGCTGTGAGTCCCTTCAAAAGTTACATGTTCTTTCATGTTTCATAAGAGGTCTCTCATTATCTCTCTCTCACACACACATACACGCACTTCTTTTTTGTTTTATATTCTTTGAGTTTCATTCAATATCAAATTCATATTGAAAATGAAATTAATATTACCAACAAAGAAGCAGCTGTATTCTTCTTTATTGTGCGCACGCACGCACACACACACACGCACGCACACACACACACACACACACACACACACACAGTTGGAAACCTCGAGCCCCATCTTAACTAGCCCGCTGCCCGGGCGGTATTTTCCATCCTCCCAATTAGCAATACAACATCCCCGTAGCTCAATAACGGAAAAGGCCTCTTCATAAAAATATCGCCCGGTAGGCCTATGCTATTTTGGACGATTTGCATTAAGATCGAGGCGCGGTCGGACTAGCAAAAGATCTCGAAGTTTTGCCAATAGGGCGCGGTCAGACTGGCAAAAGATCGAAAAGTTTAAAAGTTTGGGCGATTACGGGCGCAAGCAAGAGTGCGCCGTCCGATGGCTAGTGACTGAGACGTAACAATGCACATCTGTACATGACAATGGCCTCGCGATTCTGAGGCACCGCCCGCAAACAGATCGAGAAGTTTCGCGGGAAGTATGCGGTCACGCTGGCAAAACATCGAGATCTTAAAGATCGCGATCTTGAATCTCTCGATATTTTGCCAGGCTGACCGCGCCTAATGTGACTGCAAACTTCCGGCGAAACTTCTCGCAAAACTTCTCGCGAAACTTCCCACTCCAATTAACTATATAGGGATAATTATTATTTCCCTCACCCCCACCAAACTTCTCGATCCGTTTGCGGGCGGTGTGATCCGAAGCGCGAGGCCATTGTCATGTACAGATGTGCATTGTTACATCACAATCACTAGCCATCGGACGGCACGCTCTCAAAGTTCTTCTTTCTTGCGAGTACATACCAATGACCCTAACTTCTTGATCAAAGTTTGGCTGCCAGTGTGACCGCACGACAAAAGATCGCGAAGATTCTCGATCTTTCGCCAGTCTGACCACACCTTGCATGGGCGATTATAAGCTCCAGAGGAACATTTTCCATTGACTCTCTGACAGTTATGACAGTATAATGGCAGTAATGACAGTAATGGCAGAATTTATTCTCATGTCACCCCCATTAGGGTGCACTGGAGAACTCAACTCCAACATAAACATAATTACACTTTGATGCAGATTTTTTAACACTTTCCCCCACTTTTCCACGTTTACACATATTTATTTACACTTAATCCAGGGTGAAACTTATTTACACTGTATGATGAAACATATTTACATTGAAGCATACACATATTTACACACAGAGAGAATTTGTATATTAAAGACAAATTTTTATAGCTTTAGATAAGAAATAATGTGACATAATTTGTCATATTAGAGGCCGTATCACACCTTTCCGGGCAACCTACGCGGGTTTGTTGCGAGTAGGGATTTTCCAGCACGCAGCATTTTCCGCGGGCGGACAAGAACGTTTGCGAGTTTTGCACTTGTGTTTTACCTGCTAGACACGTGCTACTTGCATTCTACTTGCGTGTATTCCGTGTGACCTGCGTGAGAGCTTTAGAACCGATTCGTTTTCTGTTACGAGCGACTTAAGGGTACTGCGAAGTACCTGCGTTGGAGTTGCCTGCGAGGTGCTGCCGGTAAGGGTCCCCTACTGGTGTTCTGCGTGTACCTCTTCGAGCAAACCCCCACGACTCACTCCGAATAAGTTTGAGCATGCTCAAGGCCTTGTCATACCGTATCTGGAGAGCGGGTTGACTTAATTGCGGGGAAAAAAATTTGCTACCCGGAGCTCTCCGCAGTTGGTCCGCATCTGGCAGTACCTATATAGCGCGAATCTCGCACGTAGTTGCCCGGAGGGAAGCACGCAAGTCTGACTTAGCCACAGCCAAGTTTTGAACATGACCAAAACTTTTTCCGGGGGAGTCGCGGGGATTGCCCGCAGAGGTCCACGCAGAACGCCGGCCAGTAGGAGCAAATAAGATTGGAGACAAATTTTCACCATGCTTACTCCTTTGAAAAAAAAGTATGATTACTTACTATATACCGTATGAAATGCAAGATTTAGCAAGGGAGGTGCTAGAGAAGGAGAGACAACTACTGCTCTCCTTTGAAGTCATGCGCGGCACCGCCGAGAAGTTATATGCGTTCAACTACAGGTGTTACCCATGTGCTTTGACAAAAGAGAGCATCAATAATCGGGACTAGCGCTCTCACATCTATAGAAATACTTGCCCCTACTGCAATTCGCTCTCTCTCTCTCTTTCAATGTGATGGCAACAATGAATTTGTGTACCTTGAATTGGAGCAGCGAATCAAAATGCAGTGTAAAACTGACAATTTTAATAGCAAATAGTTAATAAGCACGCTGGAACACGCTTTAGCGGAGTACTTTATTTGAAAGATCAAAATATACCAGATTAAAAGATAGAAAACTAACATGCGAAAATGTGCGCATTATATAGAAAAATATTAGGTTTTTAAGATGGCCTAATTTTCATTTCATTTCGATTTGCGCATTACGAAGAAACTAGAAATACATGTTCATAATATTGAATTCTTTCCTAAACTATTCTAAATCAATTCGAGTATTTCATTTAAAATTTTACGGTGAAATAAAGCTTGTAATTCAACGAAAAGTGAAATGCACTCTTCGTCTCCGAACTTCGTCTTGCAACTAGAGCGGTGCCGAGCATGACTTAAAAGCGTACCCAGGTAACATGCCCATATGGGACCCATATGGGCATACTCCGGGCCACGTGGGCCATCTGGGTTAGGGTGAATCCCATATGTATTTAGCATCAGACCCATATGGGATAACCCATATGGGTCTTTTAATGGGACTGCCCATGTGGGTATCATAATGGAAATGAACTGCGCAAACCCATCTGGGCAAGATTGTTAAATGCCCATATGGGTTACACATGTGAAAAAAATGGGTAGACCCATCTGGGTGAGATATGTAAATTCCCATATGGGTCTCATATGGGTATAAAATGGGCAAAGCTACCTGGGTAAAATATGCAATGCCCATATGCATACCATATGGGAATCTACTGGGTGAACCCATCTGGGTAATAAATGTAAATATCCATATGGGCTTCATATGGGAATGAGCTGGGCATACCCATCTGGGTAAAATAAGTGAATGCCCATGTGGGTTTCGTGTGGGAATAAAATGGGCAAACCCATCTGGGTGAGATATGTAAATATCTATATGGGTTTCATATTGGAATAAAGTGGGGAAACCCATCTGGGTAAAACAAGTAAATGTCTATATGGGTTACACATATGAAATAAATGGGCAAACCCATCTGGGTGAGATATGTAAATATTTATATGGGTTTCATATGGGAATGAGCTGGGCAAACCCATCTGGGTAAAATAAGTAAATGACCATACGGGTTTCACATGGGAAATGAATGGGGAAAACCGTCTGGGCAGTACATGTAAATGCCCATATGGACTCCATATGGGAAGTAAATGGGTTAACCCACCTGTGTAATACATGTAGCCTATATGCCCATATGGGCTCCATATGGGCATGGGATGAGCAAACCCATATGGATGAGATATACAAATGCCCATATGCATACCATATGGGATACAACTGGGCAAACCGATCTGTGTGAGATCTGTCAATTTACATACGGGTTTCATATGGATATGAAGTGGGTAAACCCATGTGGGTAAGAGCTGAACATATCTTTTTTGGTAACATATGGGAAAGAACTGGGCAAACCAATCTGGGTGACGGATGAACCTATCTGTGTGGGTATCATATGGGAATAAAGTGAGCAAACCCATCTGGGTAAGAGCTGACCATATCTTTTTGGGAACCTTATGAAAAAAAAAAACTAGGCAAACCCATCTGGGTAATAGATGAACATATCTATACCATATATTAGAGTGAACTGGTCAACCCATCTGGGCAAAAGATGAACAAAATTATGTGGGTACCATATGAGCATGAATTTGGCAAACCTATCTGGGTAGGAGATAAACATATCTATTTGGGTACCATATGGGAATGAACTGAGCACAAATCTGGGTAGGAGATAAACATATCTATGTGGTACCATGTTGGAATGAACTGGGCAAACTCTTGAGTAAGAGCTGAACATATCTTTTTGGCTACCATTTGGGAAAGAATTGGGCAAACCCATCTGGGTAATAGATGAACATATCTATGTGGGTATCATATCATTGGAATGAATGGGTTGCATATGGGCCCAATATGGGTTAGAATATGGGTCCCACATGGGTATGCCCATATGGGAACCCTAGGATTTTGCACCCAAGATTTACATGGGACCCATATGGGCTATCCCAGATGGCCCATATGAGTTCCCAATGGGGCCCATGTGGGTAATGTATGTGGTAAATATGTTGGCACTATGAGGGTTTTCCCATATGGGCTTTAGCTGGGAAATCATCATGGGTCCCACATGGGTATGCCCATATGGGGCCCCTAGGATTTTGCACCCAAGATTTACATGGGACCCATATGGGCAATCCCAAATGACACATATGGGTTCCTTGTGGGACCCATCTGGGCAACGTATGTGGTAAATATGTGGGCACTGTGTGTGTTATCCCATATGGGCTTTGTGTGGGGTTTCATCATGGGTCCCACATGGGTATGCCCATATGGGGCCCCTAGGATTTTGCACCCAAGATTTACATGGGACCCATATGGGCAATCCCAAATGACACATATGGGTTCCTTGTGGGACCCATCTGGGCAACGTATGTGGTAAATATGTGGGCACTGTGTGGGTTATCCCATATAGGCTTTGTGTGGGGTTTCATCATGGGTCCCACATGGGTATGCCCATACGGGCCCCCTAGGATTTTGCACCCTAGATTTACATGGGACCCATATGGGCAATCCAAAATGACCCATATTGGTTCCCAATGGGACCCATCTTGGTAATGTATGTGGTAAATATGTGGGCACCATGTGGGTTTCCCATATGGGCTTCAGATGGGGTTTTAGCATGGGTCCCACATGGGTATGCATATATGGGACCCCTAGGAATTTGCACCCAAGATTTACATGGGACCCATATGGCGGCTCCAAGATAGCACATATAGGTACACCGTGGGTCCCATCTGGGTAACGTGGCTAATATTTTTGCCAACGGTGAGTTTACCATATTGTGAATAGGCCTACCTCATTATGAATAACCACAGCTTGCCCAGCAGCAATGGCAGGAGACACTGGCACACTGAGTTGATGGAAAACTGACATCAAACCTCTGTTATGAGCAGTCCACTTAGCGTGTAGAATGTTTGTTTATTTCTTCGATGAACAGCCCTAGTAAGGTGGCACATCTTCGAAAGCTACCTAAATACCATGTAAACATACTGTATATACACTGTACATCCACCACCACCAATGACCTACACATAGAGAAGTATTGTTCCCCTCAATTCACTCTTGAATGTATGTACTCAATAGATCAAGTATCTTATTCTCAAAGTGGATATATTTGTACATTGTTCTAATTGAAATCTGTTGTCCTGTGTCCCTCAGCTGAATATAGGCATTCATATGATATTACTTGATAAACAAGCGTAAAAGCTAGAAATGGTGAGATCTTTTTAACAGCTTCTGTAAGGGGAATACCCAAACTAAACGTTGATTGAGTGAATGCAGCAATATGAAAAGAACAGTTCAAACAAGGTTTGAAGAAAATTGCACAATTCTGTCAAAATTTTTGCACTTTTGAAATTTAGGTGTTGCCATCTAATTCTCCCTGAACCTGTGCTGCAAACCGCCTCTGTTTTTGTCCATCCAGCTATTTTATTCCACTGTTCTGATTTCTTATTGTGTAGACCTTAAAATGTATGCTGCATGAAGTCTTGCTGTGTTTGTCCATCTTTTCTCTTCACCAGATCTGCAATGACAGAGGGAGAAATATATTCATGGAATTACAATCTTCATATAAAATGTGTTGCACATGTTATTCATCAGAAATATTGCTAGATTCAATTATTGAGAGATACAGGCATGCAACATTACATTGTACAGTATTTGAATACATGACTGTATAAAGGAATGCATAGTTACATGGGTTTAAAAAATTCAGTATACAATTGTTAGCCTACTCTTACAGGATTTGTTCAACTTTCTTCATAACTAGAGGGTCATATACGTAATTTAAAACTATCAAAATGAATAAGCCTCAAAGGGAAAGAGAGAGAGAAAGAGGAAGAGAGGGACAGAAATATTTTCGGTGTACATGTATTACCATTGGTTTTCATTTTCATATAATGGAAATAATATCGAATTATACACTAGAAAATCTTTTGCAAATGCAATGTATTTCAATCTTCATTTGATTGTGAAACAAGGAAACAAAATCAGTCAAGGAATAAATATAGTTGTTATACATCCAGAGCAAAGGAAATTGCAACAATTACGAATTAGGATAAACGACTTAGAACATTGCAAAATAAGTTCTGCTTGAGGGTGAGTAGAAAGATATCAACTTACACCAGTTCTCATCTCATTACGAAGATTTTTTTTTAATGAATCTTTTAATTCATTTGATTGTAAAACAAACCCAGGAAGATCAAAGGACAAGTTTTGATTATCCATTAAACAGTAAATGACAATTAAGATTTACGAGAAGCTATAATTTGAGTAAATTTTGAGTATAATTTGATTAAGTGAACAGAAATGCAGACACAGAGAAAGGAATATGTGTACACATAAAAAAAAAGATTGCGAGTGGTCATTAAATATTTTGGACAAACGATATGAAGTTAAACCTACAATTGAATGCTATTTACTCGATATTGACTACCAGTAGGGCCTATAAATTAAATCTATTTAAGCTCATAATCTGGTATGATTTATAAACCTATACATGACTTATTTCTTAGAAGGAATTTGAGACATAACAATATACTAGATAGCCTTTAAACCCCCAAACTATCTTACAATAACTTTATTGTACTTCTATCTTAAGAGGGAAAATTATGCTTATCAATTACCTCTTTTGAGAAGGAGTAATACAACTTAAACAACATAAACTATTAAAACATATTTACAGTAGATAGAAAAAATATGCCAACTAGAGCTATGATGACACAAATGTCAGTAGGCCTATGTGTATATACTTCTTTTCATATAATTATTTCCAAATGCCACTGCTATACTGATTACTACTGTGAAACGTAGGCCTATATACGTGTGTTTATTTAAAGTGTTACGTACACGTTGTATATACACATCTCTGATAATACAGGAGCATGAAAATCGCAGTTAGGCTTCACTCACTCAGATCTCCTCCTAAATACATTTTATGCATGTCACAGTAAAACTAATTGCAATATTTCAGAAGCTAAGACTCTTTCTCACACGCTTAGTATTTGGTTATGGAAACTGCAAAAATACTTGTGCTTTCCAGTTGTCAGGACGTACATTAATAGAGCCAAGCTTTAGGTAATATGCATATGTTGTCCACTCATTTGAGAATTGGTGTTTTCTTATGGAATCAGGGAGGTGAGTCTCCCTGATGGAATGTGACCTTTGTGACTTCATAACCCAAACTAGAGAGGGGCCGTCAAAGGCGGCAGACCCACGCCTAAGTACAAAGTCGGGGTAAACATGATGTGCATTCGGTCATCTACCAGAATTCGGCCACTTAATTGCCAGTGTGCTTTATCACCAGCCAGTGAGTTCTACCAAAGATCGTACACTGAAGTGTACGATCTTTGGTTCTACAGTCACATCACACGCAAATCACATAATTACACATACGGTATTAACACTCATTCACGTACAGGAAAGTCCTTAAGTCTCCTCCAAAAATCCATCGAAAATCCCAAATTCCACCGTCAAAAGTGCAGAATCGGAACTTTTCCAAGCGCGCGCGAATTAAGTCCAGTTTTAAGAGTATTGTCTACGCGACGGGTCGCGGAAAAAGCGCTAAAAATCGAGAAATACGCCGTTTTCTTGCGGGATATTTTGATTATAGCAAGCCGAGAGTGTGATGATATCAAAGGTCGTATGAGTGTACGATCTTTGATGGTATCCACAAAAGCAAAAAAGAAAAACAAAATTTACGTACCCCCTAGGCAATTACCCCTATGATTAGTGTCTACGGGAATTATTCAATGCAAGGGTTGAATGCAAATGTCTACTGCACCAGTATTCGGCCACCAACGAGCGCCGCAACGTCCCCGGTGCAATTTTGCACCAACAGTGTAGAGCGCGATGCATTTTCAGCGGCCTTGCACACGCATTGACATTGAGCACGCATATCGTGCAGTGTGACTGCGACCGAGCAAAATGCTCCTCCAACGAAAAAAACAATCAATGTTAATTTGAAAAATCATCAAATATCAAAGGTCGTATGAGTGTACGATCTTTGATGGTATCCACAAAAGCAAAAAAGAAAAACAAAATTTACGTACCCCCTAGGCAATTACCCCTATGATTAGTGTCTACGGGAATTATTCAATGCAAGGGTTGAATGCAAATGTCTACTGCACCAGTATTCGGCCACCAACGAGCGCCGCAACGTCCCCGGTGCAATTTTGCACCAACAGTGTAGAGCGCGATGCATTTTCAGCGGCCTTGCACACGCATTGACATTGAGCACGCATATCGTGCAGTGTGACTGCGACCGAGCAAAATGCTCCTCCAACGAAAAAAACAATCAATGTTAATTTGAAAAATCATCAAAATACGGGCCAGTTTGTGATGACGGAGAACGAACTTTCATAAATCTAGAAGGACATAGTCCCTCAAATAGGCCTACACGTAAATTTCGGAATTCTTACGAACATTTGAGCAGCGAAGTCGGATCGTTGGGGAGTTTATGTCTTCGTATGCATTTGGTAGCGGAAAATCGCAAAGTGAGAAACGGGAAATTTTCGGAATGGTCACTATACCATGGGGTCAAAACTTCAAGGTCACACAGAATTTGCAAGGGTCAACCGATTATCACCAAAATCTAATCGATTCTTTCCTGTCATTATCCAAACATTCCCTGAACATTTCGTGCAAATCCGTTTACCCGTTCTCTTGTTATCTTGTACACAAACAAACAAACAAACAAACAAACAAACAAACAAAAAAACAAACAAACAAACAAACAAACAAACAAACAAACAAACATACGGAACCCTTTACATAACCCCCTGCCGATTTTCATCGGCGTGGGTAACAACTGACCACAGCCTTCTGCAGAGATGCTGTGGAGTTGGGGAGGTTGAATGACCTTGCAAGCTCCTCATACTAAGTACCGTACGGTGTGGGTGTGTTTAGATGGTTCAGGATTGAATACTAAAAAGCTGTATACTACCAATACTGTGTGGGACGTGTTCATACCAAACCATTACACAGTACTGCGCATAAACTTAATTCTCCACTTGGGCTTTCGTGGTGAACCCGGAAATAGCGAGTCTAGTTATAATATGTAAAAACGTAATTTCTGATTTGATATCATCATAATGCACACTTTAAACTATGAGTGAACTGCAATTACAATCACTGATCGAGTGCTTTCATCAGCTCCCTTTGTTTCAATACATCTCACAGCTATTGTTTTCCCTTATTGCAATTATTTGTAAAATTCTGTATGCGTAAATGCTTTCTCAGTTACTCCATTTTGTTTAAATGAAACTCAATGATATGAAGTATTGAAATGAAAATGAAATAATGCTAAACAGCATTAATTTCTATACATAGAGTATGAGATTAAACCCCAAATCAAATCTATAAAGCAATATTCAGAATTAAACAAAATCATATAACATAGCAGGCCTACAACCTTTGAATACACCTATCACCATGTATAATATTCTATGGATGATCCATGGAGGCAACATGCTCACATACCATCCCAACTTACATATTTGTTATTGCCTTTATAGCTTGCCGACTTGGGATTAGCTTTTTCAATAACTTGCAATCAACATCTTAGGTACCTTGAATACAACATGCTGACAAAAATAAGTTTATTTACTTACCTAAAATGAGGCGAAGACAGATGATCACCAAGCTCTGACTGTACTGAAGGAGACCAATCAGTCCTAATGCCAATGCATATACTGCACTGCATAACGGGCATGAACCGGACCCTCTTTTCAAATTCTGGGTCAGTTCCATTTTCAGGTAGGGGTGTTATGATGAGCAGGTGGGTTTACCAAGTTCATTCCCATGTAAATCCCATATGGGCATTTGCATATCTTACCCAGATGGTTCTACCCAGGTTGACCCCATATGAAACCCATATAAGCATTTACATCTATTCCCCAGATGGGTTTGCCCAGGTCATTCCCCTATGATACCCAAATAGATATGCTCATCTATTCCCCAGATGGGTTTGCCCAGTTCATTCCAGTATGGTACCCACATCATCTCCTACCCAAATGGGTTTGCCCAGTTTATTCCAATATTTTACCCACATAAATATGTTGATCTCCTGCCCAAATGGGTTTGCCCGGTTCATTCCCATAAGGTACCCAAATAGATATGTCCATCTCTAACCCAGATGGGTTTACCAAGTTCATTCCCGTATGGTACCCACATAGATATGTTCATCTCTTACCCAGATTGGTTGCCCAGTTCATTCCAATAATATGATACCCACATAGATATGTTCATCTATTACCCAGATGGGTTTGCCCAATTCTTTCCCAAATGGTAGCCAAAAAGATATGTTCAGCTCTTACTCAAGAGTTTGCCCAGTTCATTCCAACATGGTACCACATAGATATGTTTATCTCCTACCCAGATTTGTGCTCAGTTCATTCCCATATGGTACCCAAATAGATATGTTTATCTCCTACCCAGATAGGTTTGCCAAATTTATGCTCATATGGTACCCACATAATTTTGTTCATCTCTTGCCCAGATGGGTTGACCAGTTCACTCTAATATATGGTATAGATATGTTCATCTATTACCCAGATGGGTTTGCCTAGTTTTTTTTTTTCATAAGGTTCCCAAAAAGATATGGTCAGCTCTTACCCAGATGGGTTTGCTCACTTTATTCCCATATGATACCCACACAGATAGGTTCATCCGTCACCCAGATTGGTTTGCCCAGTTCTTTCCCATATGTTACCAAAAAAGATATGTTCAGCTCTTACCCAGATGGGTTTACCCACTTCATATCCATATGAAACCCGTATGTAAATTGACAGATCTCACACAGATCGGTTTGCCCAGTTGTATCCCATATGGTATGCATATGGGCATTTGTATATCTCATCCATATGGGTTTGCTCATCCCATGCCCATATGGAGCCCATATGGGCATATAGGCTACATGTATTACACAGGTGGGTTAACCCATTTACTTCCCATATGGAGTCCATGGGCATTTACATGTACTGCCCAGACGGTTTTCCCCATTCATTTCCCATGTGAAACCCGTATGGTCATTTACTTATTTTACCCAGATGGGTTTGCCCAGCTCATTCCCATAAGGAAACCCATATAAATATTTACATATCTCACCCAGATGGGTTTGCCCATTTATTTCATATGTGTAACCCATATAGACATTTACTTGTTTTACCCAGATGGGTTTCCCCACTTTATTCCCATATGAAACCCATATAGATATTTACATATCTCACCCAGATGGGTTTGCCCATTTTATTCCCACACGAAACCCACATGGGCATTCACTTATTTTACCCAGATGGGTATGCCCAGCTCATTCCCATATGAAGCCCATAGGGATATTTACATTTATTACCCAGATGGGTTCACGCAGTAGATTCCCATATGGTATGCATATGGGCTTTGCATATTTCACCAAGATAGCTTTGCCCAATTTATACCCATATGAAACCCATATGGGCATTTACATACATTTCACCCAGATGGGTTTACCCATTTTGTTCACATGTGTAACCCATATGGACATTTACTTATTTTACCCAGATGGGTTTGCCCAGCTTATTCCCATATGAAACCCATGTAGATATTTACATATCTCACCCAGATAGGTTTGCCCATTTATTTCCCACACGAAACCCACATGGGCATTCACTTATTTTACCCAGATGGGTATGCCCAGCTCATTCCCATATGAAGCCCATATGGATATTTACATTTATTACCCAGATGGGTTCACCCAGTAGATTCCCATATGGTATGCATATGGGCATTGCATATTTTACCCAGGTAGCTTTGCCCATTTTATACCCATATGAGACCCATATGGGAATTTACATATCTCACCCAGATGGGTCTACCCATTTTTTTCACATGTGTAACCCATATGGGCATTTAACAATCTTGCCCAGATGGGTTTGCGCAGTTCATTTCCATTATGATACCCACATGGGCAGTCCCATTAAAAGACCCATATGGGTTATCCCATATGGGTCTGATGCTAAATACATATGGGATTCACCCTAACCCAGATGGCCCACGTGGCCCGGAGTATGCCCATATGGGTCCCATATGGGCATGTTACCTGGGATAGTGGAATGCAAGACATCCCATTGTAACGCCTTGAACTCAAACATGTGTTTGCATGAATTACGAAGAGTTGCCACTCCATCTCTGTAACACCTCCCTGTGAGGGTTGAGTGATTGCAGCAATAGATAAGTAGAACACATCAGTGAGAGTTTGAGTAAAATCCGTCAATCCATTCAAAAGTTATGACATTTGAAGTTTCAGCTCACTCAAGGCTGGATGAGAAGACTACTATAGCTTGCGATGTCACTGTGTACAACGATATAAAAAAAGAATAAAGAAAATTCAACATAATTTTCACTTTTCTCGCATAGCAAAAGAACACTTGACTTCTCTCTTACAGAAGGCGGGGGGGGGGGAATAATATTACCCATATGTCGGTAGCAAGTCGAAGAAATATGTGCACTTTATTAAAAAAGTGAATTTTGTTGAAATTCTTTTTGTTTTCTTTATATCGTTGTACGCATATGACATCATACACTGTATAGTAGTTTTTTCATTCAGCAGTGACTGCGCAGATACTTTAGAGATTCATAACTTTTGAACGGATTGTCCGATTTTCCCCAAACTTTCACTGATGTGTTCTACTAATATTGTTGCATTCACTCAATCCATATGTATACAGGGGCCGTGGAGCGTTTTTCAGTGCGGGACGGGGGGGGGGTGGTGTCTAGGTCAACCCCCTCCCCCCCCCCTCCCCCCGCTTAATAGACGCACTTGCGCCGCCACAGGATTTGCATCTTGGAAGGGGGCGGATTATGCGAGGGAGCGGAGCGAGCGAGAGGGGGAGGGTGTGGGAGGTAGGTAATGTATGTGCCAATGTATGTGCCAATTTTCGTCGCGATCGCGCGGTCGACGGCCGAGGGGGGGGGGGGGGGGGGGGGGGGCTGGGAGCCCCCCACCCCCGGCTCTACACTGCAAAAAGTCCGGTGTTTAATAGTGAACACCGAGCTGGTGTTAAATTTTTGGTGCTCATTTCTGGTGTTAAATTAACACCTCCGGGTGTCATTTCCAAATTTTAAACTGTTGTTTGAAGAGTTTCTTAGTAACTGCACTTCTTGTTGATTTTTGATTTAAACAAGACGATCAAGAATTTTACATTAAAATACTAGATTTTTGAAAAAAATGTGAAAATAAATTTACACCACAGTAACACCAGCTGGTGTGGTCTCTTATTGAAGCTGGACGGGTGTTAAACCATTGATATTAACACCAACAAATATCAAATCAACACCATGTGGTGTCATTTTTGAACTAACACCAGTACAGTGTCAAAATAACACCAGGTACAGTGTCAAATTAACACCACGAAGTGTCAGGTGAACACTGTTCAACACCATCACAGTGCATTTTCTATACCTGTGGGTGTGGTCCTTTATTGAAGTTTGATCGGTGTTAGATTTAACACCCCTGGTATTAAATCTAACACCGATGTTTTTACAGTGTATGATCTACCTATAGCCCGGCCTAGTTAGGGTTAAGGTAGCAGGATATTTTGATGTGGATTATTATTTAGCAATTTGCCTATAAAGTGATGCCATTTTAATAAACTTCTTGTATTTGTATAATTCTTAAAATGAGTTTCATGAACGCTGTCTGTTAAGCAATCAAACAGAAAAGGCATGCACACGAGGGTGTACATAATACAAGGGATATTTCTCCTCCAACACGAAGGTGATTTTACATTTTTCAGACATAAAATTCAGCGATCTGGTGCAAACTTTTGAATACTTGGAATTTTTTCTAGCTCCCCCTCCCCCCCCCCCCCCAAAAAAAATGATAATGGAAAGAATTAGGGCTTGTTTTTTCAAGGAAGTGTTAATAGCAAAGTCACGGCATTTAGCTCTTATTCCGCGTGTGCATTTGTGTGTATGATGTACAAAGTCTAATGAGGTAGAGGGGGAGGGTGTGGAAGGGGTATGTCCCCTCCCGATCGACGGAGCTTTTGCGTTTTTAGAATAAAAATAAAGCGATCTGAAGCACGCTTTTTGTGGGAAATTCGGAAATTGTCATTCCCCAAAGTGTACTAAGTCTGGGGACCAATCAACGGGAGGGTAGCAAGATACCCCTCCCATATTCGAGGGAGCTTTTTTTTTTTTTTTTTAATTTTTAGAACTGAAATTCAACAATCCTGGCGCACATTTCTGTTGGAATATCTGGAAATTTGTCAATCAGAGAAGTGCAAGTCTGTGGAAGGAGACATAGCAGGATGATGTGGGAGGGGATAAGCCCTATTGTATCCTCCCTCCTACATGACGGAGATTCTGTATTTTCTGTTTGCAGTTAAATGTTTTGGTGCACATGGTAGCCATAGTCTGCACAGGGCGGGTGGGGGGGGGGGGTGGGTGGGGCGAACAGGGAGAAAGCGCCGATGGGAGAGTACTATCCCCACCCTTCCCATACGAGGGAGCTTTTGCCTTTTTAAAGTTGAAATTGAGGTATCTCATATATGCACATTTGATGCTTGGAATATTTGGGAAATTATCAACAACAACAAAAAATGATCGGGGGAACTGAGAGAGGAAAGGGTTGATTAAAAGGGGATATTCCCCTTGTACATGAGGGAACTATTGGTTTTTCGGAATGTAATAAGTTTTGTGCCTTTCAGAATTATTCAGAATCTTAAGACGGGCGACCGCCCCCACCCCCCCCCCCCCCTTTGCTACGCCGGTGCTTAATTAGACGGAAACTTTTTGTAGGCCTAAGGGCGGAATCTTTGGAAATTCAAATTCATGGGTGTTGTGATTTTTCCCCGATTTTCCCCCTTTTTTCTTTTTTTTTCATGAACCGAAAGTGTGTGTGTGTGTGTGTGGGGGGGGGCTGCAGCCCCCCTCCCCCCTCCCCCCTCCCCCCTCCCCCCCCCCCCCCCGGCCCCGCGGCCCCTGGTAAACGAAGGTGAACTTGTCCTTTTTAATTGAGGGTATAATGCCTTTATCAAGCACTGTAATATCAAACAGTTTGGTAACCAGTTTCAAAAGAGATTTATAACTATAACTATTCTTTAAGAGTTCATTTAAAATCATATAATATCATCCCAAGGAGTTTTGTTTTTTTTTTTTAAAGACGTTTAAGTTGCTGCATTACTTCAGACTCATCAATTCTTCGATTCAATTCATAATTCATACCAAAGCCATAATCAAGATCTGTAGGACTCGACTGTTCTGTAACAGCGCGCTCTGCGATTGGGGATGGAGATTGCATATCTCTGGTCGACGAAAATTACACGCAACGCCTTGTGTCAAGTCCACAGGAAATAATAGCACTATTGCCAATCTAAATATATCTCGATGAAAGTACAATTTGAATCTTTTAAAAATAAATTCTTGAATACCACCTCATAAAAAAATTATTTTAGTTAAATTTATGACAAGAATCATAAAGATACACAGTTATAGAGATTAAACGTGGTAAATACCTCAAACATTTACACATGTCCTGTATTGTGTAATAACATTTTGCAATGGTCGAAGTCGTGATCATTTTACAGTTTGTATTTCCCGTACGCGATACGCACGCGACGACACACACTGCACCACGTACATTGTACGCACGAACTAAAGATTCCACTGAAACTGCCAACTGAAGACATCACAGAGCTCGTTGCGAGCTGAGACGATTGACACTGCACTTGCACTGCACTGTTGTATGAGAGAGCGTGCGGAAAGTTCTCAGAAAAATGGCGTCTCTTACTCTCAGAAAATGTGCTTTTGTCGCCGCTCGCAAGAGCCTCCTCAGACCATCAGTTCGAGCCATGGCAAGTGGAGGAGGTAAATTGATCTTAACATGTTGTAGATGTTATCATACTATGGAAGAAGTTTATATTTTGTGGAAATTGTCAATATTATCAAAATGCCGGTGCGGTAGCACGGACAGCCGTCGTTAATGGCTATAGACTAGTGTAGTAGCAATCGTATTGATTTCACGTGCAACGCGACGACGGTATCCGGCCGAGCGACGGATACCGGTATTTATATGGCCATGCGCCTATGTCGTAAATGGGGGCCATGGTTTGGTGTAGGCCTAGCTAGTAAAATAGCAATAGTAATTCTTCGACACCCTACTGTTTTTCTATCAATAGAAGCTTAAAATATCCCACAATTTGCCAGAAATTTTACTCACATGCAAAGAAAATACTCTGAAGTCGGCGCGCGCTATTGCATTGTACTTTCGCGCCTGTTTGTCAAAACATGATGCAGAAACCACCGTTATTCTACTGTGTATGGGGCGTTGTTATTCAGTGTAGTGACCTAAAATAAAATTTACATGCATGTTGTACACCTACCATCTGCCATCTGGGCAAAATCGTGAAATAGGCCCCACCGCAGTGCGCGTGCACCCGTGCGTTAGCAAGCAAGGGTAGGACTTGACCGAAAGATCGGTCTGTATCTGTCCGTCGGGGAATGTTCCGCGGAGACTGCGTCTGGCTTCACGGATCCCCTCCGTATACAGACCGAAGTCAATAATCCCAGCTCCTGTGTGGAGCAACGCGCACAGATCAAACGTTAGGATAAACCAAATTTCAGACAGCTTTTTTACATTCAAACAAGTTTGACATGACATGACACATTACAGTTCGGGAAACCCACTCACAAGGGGGGCCCCTCCTTATAAGTAACCCGTCCCCCTTATAAGTAACCCCGTCCCCCTTATAAGTAACCCCCGGAGCACCCCGTATAAGGAGTCTCCACGCTTTTTTGCAATGCAACGCGAAAATGAAAGGACTGCAGCAATTCGCTTGATTATGTCCATAAAGCTTCACAAGTTTCCTAGTTACTCACGAAATTTGAGCAAAATCGGTTCGAGGCATCATATCTAAAATCATGGATTTAAATGCGATGTCAAACGACCCATGCGAATGCTGAAATGCGAGCGATTACTGGCGTGAGTGTCGCCAGGCGCGGCGGCGCGGCAATGCTTGAGTGCAGACGTGGCGACTGAGTACGGAGACTTTCGTACTCAGTCGCCACGTCTGCACTCAAGCATTGCCGTGCCGCCGCGCCTGGCGACACTCACGCCAGTAATCGCTCGCATTTCAGCATTCGCATGGGTCGTTTGACATCGCATTTAAATCCATGATTTTAGATATGATGCCTCGAACCGATTTTGCTCAAATTTCGTGAGTAACTAGGAAACTTGTGAAGCTTTATGGACATAATCAAGCGAATTGCCGCAGTCCTTTCATTTTCGCGTTGCATTGCAAAAAAGCGTGGAGACTCCTCATAAGGGGTGCCCCGGGGGTTACTTATAAGGGGGACGGGTTACTTATAAGGAGGGGCCCCCTTTGTGAGTGGGTTTCCTGAACTGATTATGTAGCAATATTTGGGGTTAATTTCTCACATTGTGCAATCGAAATACTTACAGTAACTCGGTTATAGTGCAGAAATTTTACCCATATCGCAAAATCGCCGTTCGCTAGCCGTAGGTCGCCATTTTGAATCTGTAAACCAATCACATGCGAGGTACGTGTTTTAGTTTAAAAAATACGTAGAAACTACCTCGCATGTGATTGGCTAATAGATTCATACTGTATGTTTCTGCAGTTTGAACGTGACGACGCGACGGGCTGGTTGATGTGTGTTTTGCGTTGAAAATTCTACCGAAATATTGGATTATTCATTAATCTGGTGAGTGTAGTCTATTCTTGAATAGGTGATTTAACTATTCAAGCTTAAATTTGCCGACCTAGGGCCGTGAATTAGACGCAGTCGAGAAGGGTGAGGTACCTCACCCAATTTTCCATGGAGACAGTGGTTAAGAACATCCACACAGCAATGGGTACTGGTACCTTCCGTCTGTCCACGGAGGACAGCGTTAATGGCAAAATATAAAAGAGTCCTCCGGACAGACGGATCTTTCTGTCTAGGGTAGGACGTCGTAGGCTAGTAGGGTTAGTAGGGTTAGGGTTAGGGTTTAGGGTTAGGTAGGGTTGTATTTATGGTTAAATTGGCCGTCAAATTAGTCGAGGGACATTAGGGAGTCCTTCCGAGAAGAAAGGGAGGACGAAAGATGCAATGCTGTGGAAATCGGCCCCACCGCTGCATAAATTTCGCGTAAACGCCGTTTGGTGGGGCCGCATTCACGAGTATTATACTGTGGAAGGAAGCCCCACTGCCGTGCTTACCTACCGATGAACGCCACACGGTGGGGCTGAATTCACGAATAGATTATGTGAATTCACAAGCGTGCATTAAAAATGTGATTCATGCTACATGCTCCAAGATAAGTTATTCGAACGTGTGGGGGTGGGGACTGTTATTTTGACACACTCAGTTGCGCTGTATTCCCGTAATTTTGAAACCGACACTCCTACACTCTATTGACAATACGTGTGAAATGCATAATGCTCTTCCAATGTGCATTTATAATCTACGGTATCACTGTTTTACTGTTGATCTTCTTATCGGGTTTTTCAGGGCGCAAGTTAACTGGATCAGCCCGAATGCGAAGCAGTCGTGCTGCGGATAATAAGTTTTGGGACTCATATGGGGTAGTATCGTAACGCATGGCTGAATTTCAACTTAAATGCTAAATATTGTGTCAATTTGAATACATGGAAAGTGCCACGCAAAGGTAACATTTAAAAAAAAGGAGTGAATGGGGGATTGACTCGGGGCGCTCCAGCAGTAGAACTCTGAAGGAGCACCACAGTGCGGGGTTAGGCATAAGTATGCTATGTACTTTCGCACATATTTGTCAAATGATCTCCAAACATGCACAAACTCACTCTAAATAATATTTGCATCTGAGTGAGGTTTAAGTCCAGTAGAAAAGGAATTTTATACTGTTTTGCCACTTTTACACTTGCCGTAATATGTCGATCACAGCTAGTTCGGTTCGTTCACAGCAGCGAGTGCCGTGATTAGTCTGAATATCTCACAGCAATCAGAGCAAGTTCTATGGTATCTTTAAAAAGATAATGCTTTTTCCGCCTTTCTCTCAGCTTGTACCTAGTCGTGGTAGCGATTGATTGAGGATTGGGGTTGTTTGTGTCGTGTGTGTGTGTGTGTGTGCGTGCAGGTACATGTGTATGTGAGAGGGTGTGTGTGTGTGCATGAAAGAAGATGTGAAAAATGTGGTTATAAGACAAGGGTGAAAGAATTTCAAGCCTTTCAAAAAAGGCTAGGAAAAGGGGGAAAAGGAAATGAAAGAAAAGATATTACAAACCTGGAAAAGTGAAACAAAAAATTTACAAAATAGAGAGTTCACTAAAAGATAATGGATCGAAAGAAAGAAGAGAAACTTGCCTTATAAAGGAAAGCAAGGGAGAGATGGATTATGTTTGAAAAGAAAAGAGGAAACCAATTAGAAACATATAGATTGAAGACAGAAAAACACTAGGTAGAATAATAGAATGAGAGATGCATCAAAACTGGATGAAAGCAAAGATTAGGAACGGACAAATTTTACATAGGTTGAAAAGGAAATGAAGAAAAGGATTCATTAGAACGACACATAGAAAAAGATTTTGGAGAAAATAAAAAGGAAAATCCCTTGTATTTGGAGAGGGAAAAACCCATGTAGGAAACAAAGCACAATTAGGCAGAAAATACAGTTTAAAATAGGAAATTGGGAAAGGTAGACAAGAGGAAAATCACAAAGAATTTATTGATAGGAAAGAAAGGGAAATTTAGATATATATTCTACCTGAAAATAAAAGGAGATAAGATTTAAAAAAAACAAACAGAAAGATATACAGATATACTGTACTCAGTAAGTGGCAGCACACACTTGCGCACGTGCTCAACCACTTTGAAGCTGCATACATACAACCGTTAACACGAGACTTGGCCAAGGAAGAGAGAAAAGCACATTTTAGCTTTTGAATGACACCAGGCCTTCACGTTTAGAATTTGGTGGAGCTCCATAGATTGCGCTCCTTTTTTTGTCGAGAAGATCATACCAAATCACTCTCTTGTAATTTTTGAGTACATGTAGCTCAATAAAAGGCGATAGAATGTAGAATTTTTCATATAATTGTAATTAATGCAATACTATACATATTGATTATTCTGCAAAACGCAGATCTGTCCACCAGTGACAATAAAAAGAAAACAAAAAACCTTGTATTTGTTATGAATGGGCAAAGTGATTCTTGTCGTCTTTATCCTGACCAGTGCTCCCTAAGTTCAGGAAATTTCTGATGTTTTTACTGCAGCATCGACAGCTTTAGAAATTACTGAGATTGTCTACATGCATTTGAAATGTCAAATTTAGAGTCCATAGTGCA
Source organism: Diadema antillarum (assembly GCF_040938485.1). NCBI lineage: Eukaryota > Metazoa > Echinodermata > Echinoidea > Diadematoida > Diadematidae > Diadema > Diadema antillarum. Next base: position 158,393 of record NW_027272900.1, on the reverse strand, counting down.
AATCTATGTGGATGGTCATCAGATGTGAATGATCATTTCAAGTGGATATAGGCAATCTTTGCTACTGTAAAAACATAAATAAATGTCAATGCACAAGTCAAGCATTGTATTGTATGTATCCTTAAAAAGGTTCATCTAAAACTTTATTTTAAATCAACAATAAACAAATCCTCTTCAGTGATATGACAATAAACAGATCTCTTCATTAGTAAAATTTCTTTACTTTCACTGGTAACTTCACATTTTTTTCCCCTTTTTGTAAACCAGGAAATTTTTGGCAATCATCCATTAGAACTTCAGAAATGAAAAGCTCCCGAGATTCAGTAAATCCAACAGATCAGAGAAAAGTTCCTTCGAATTCTGAGAAGTACAACATGTAGCACGCAGATCTGCTGAAACCACAAGAAGTTTTGAAATTGTCATGATAGTGTTATCGCTGAGTATCAGGAAACACTCACCAACTCCAGGGATCTTGTAAAATTAACCTTATAATGTGTACTTCATTAACCAGGTAGATAACCTGTGCAGATTGTAATGCATCAGAATTGATGGATGCATGATGCTGATGTCAGGTCTTGAGCCTACGTACAGTATAATCTGCCGTAGAATTACTTGTTGTGTACACAAAAATCATATGACAGTTAGGGGAATGCTACTTGTAGCTTCTTCCATGATTGGCAATCTCAGTACAGGTGTTGTAGTTGTTACACTGTGAGTTTTGTATTGCAAAGGGATAGTTTTGGTTGAGACTTAATTTCAGGTTTCTAACATTTTTTTTTCTTTTGGTGAGATAATGAGAAACCCTTTTATGAAATATAGAAGAGCATATAATCATTCAACGTTTATTTGATGAAAATTGGTTTTGAAATGGCTGAGATATGCAAAACAGAGCAATTCTAATAAAGTGTGGGCAACGTGGGACCCGCCTTTTCTTAGGATCGCTTTGTTTTACTTTGTTTTTCGATGTTTCAGTCATTCCAAATCCGATTTTCATCATATAAACTTTGAACTCCTCTTATAATGGTATGCTTTGTACTATTTCATAATTGTTTTCGTGGTACATGTATCTCGCAAAAAGTTAAAAGCCCGATTCTCATCTCCACCAATACTGTAATTTGCAGTGAGTTACTCATTTGTCATGTGCTATATCAAATGCTGCCAGTGTCATGCTGAAACTTGAGTTACTGTAGATCTGAGTGTTTTTACAGTGGCATGAGATAATGCTTATTGTAGTTTGTGCTTCTTGTGTCATATTGTAGCATTGATGTGTACATGTACAACAGTAGGTACTTACTATTACATTCTTCTTGTCTCACCGTCATCATGTAGGTATTCCTGAAAACTTTGAACATGCAACAGGTCTTGAGAAAAAAGAGCTTGAAAGATTAAAGGCAGGAGACTCAGTAAGTATCAGATTGACCTGTCTTGTTCATACACATGCTGTACATGTACTCACCATTATGTTTTGGGAAGCATGTCTGTCCGCCCATGAGTCCATTTCTTTCAAATCTCATTTCTTGATATACGATAACCCATTCCGTAGATTTTCTTAATACTCACCCCAAATATGTAATGATATGCGAGGTGCAGATTGGTTGATTTGGTTTTGGCCAAAATCCTTAAAGAACACAGGTCACTGAACTGTGCGAAAAATTTGAAAATTTCAGCAGTAACTTCATGTAGAAATGTTATGAAGTAAAGTTAGTTGGTAGGAACTGTAAAAATTATAGGGATGAACTTAGTCAAGGACCCCGTTTACAGTGCGAGGCGAGGCCACAGCAAGGCCGCGACCGAGCCCAGCCCCGCTTCAGTGTAAACGCCCTAAAGGCCAAATGCGGGGCCAAAATTGGCCTCGCATTTGGCCTCGCTCTGGAGGTGGTCTCAGCCGCGGCCGAGCCCGGCCGCTTCTTGGTGTAAACGCAAACTGGGCCAAATGCGCGGCCAATTTTAGTCTGGCTTCCAGACCCTCTGCCCGTACTATTTCGCTATTCATGATATTAACCCCCTCAACGTCGAAAGCTAGTATAGTTTAAGGTGGTTTTGTCCTGCAAAAGATTTTTCCTTCGGCAAAGGCCTTTGCCCGAACAGCGACTTCGTCGCCACAGAATCCAGTTGGCAAAGGGTCTGAAAACCAGACAATACCAAATTGCGTTTGTTTACAAGCAGAGCGCCACTACGACAAAATCTTGAAAGGTTTGAATTAAAGCGCGGCCGAGCTCAGCAGTGTAAACGGACAAAATTGTAAGGCTCGTCCGCAGCCGAGCCACGGCCGAGCCCGGCCCCGCACTGTAAACGGGGTCATGGTCAACAGCCGCCATAAATAGGAGAAAGAAAAAAAGCATGATTTTTCTGCCATTGCTTCTTGGCTAGAAATGTCCAGTAGTAATTGTAGATGTTGTACAGGTTGAAAATAATCAACAATTACTTTCATTAACATAACAGTGATGATAGATTGAAGGTCACTGTTCCTTACTTCAGTTAGTCATGTCCAGTGGCAATCAGTTGTTCCTTGGACCTTCTTACTGTATAGCAGGATTTCCCTGTACAACAATCACTACTAGTACTGCTACATGTACCACTGTTGTCAGTAATACTGTTGTTTTCACTGTTGTAAATGCTATGGACTTCATGCATTATTATTTCATCACTTGGAAAACTTGTTTCTCTAGGATCCATTTCAGCTGAATGTCAGAAGAGTAGCAGCAGGCACCAAGACCAAACCAGTAGAAGTCACATCAGCTTTCACAAAGAGAATTGTGGGCTGCATTTGTAAGTTGTTGCTTAAAGCATTATTTTACAATTTTGATAGTGTTCTTTTTTTTTTTTTCCTTGGAAGGATTACCATATTAGCCGGCAAAAAGGCTGCAATGCTGGATAAGCCGTATCCCGGCTGTGGTGCCGACTATGGTGATGGGGGAAAAAAAATCTGAGGGAATTTGTTGTGATTAAAGATAATATAAAGTTTTGGTACCGGTACCTCAAAAGTTTCCCTGAATTTTTGTGTTTCAGGTTGAAGTACCTTTCATATAACTGACACTGTGAGACTTACTCACCCCAAAGTGCTCTCATGTCTCAGTAATCATGCAATTAACTGTGACCAGCAGCCCCATACGCATAGCGTAATGGGGCTTCGCATTGTAGCATTCAGGATCATGACAGATTTAATGTCGCGGGTAAATATCAACTTAAAAATCAAAAAAATTTCTTCAATTTGAAGACTTACCAATTAAGTTGTTAATTGAAAACAGGCTTTGGGCAACGTTTGATTCTGCCAATAGTCCCTTTCTCTTCGAATGAATGACTGAATGTGACTCGGTCGAGAGGACCTTGGGAGAGCTACATACACTGAATACTACGGCCAGCGCATGCGCACACAAACATCTTATCCGTTCATGGATTTGAAATTTGTGCGCATGTGATGTGTGCGCATGCACTGGCTGTAGTATTCAGTGTATGTAGCTCTCCCAAGGTCCTCTCGGCCGAGTCACATTCAGTCATCAATTCGAACAGAAAGGGACTATTGGCAGAACCAAAAATTGCCTGAAGCCTGTTTTCAATACTTCAACTTAATTGGTCTTCAAATTGAAGAAATTTTTGGATTTTAAGTTGATATTTACCCGCGATACTAAATCTGTAATGATCCTGTATGCTACAATGCGAAGCCCCATTACGCTATGCGTATGGGGCTGCTGGTCGCAGTTAGCTATTCGTACACGTGTTTTGTATGGGGCTGCACGCTGCTGGTTTCGTACAATACGTGTACTATATACCTCGCCGCGCCGTTGAACGGCGGCGACTCTGGTACGAAACCATTATTGCATGATTACTAAGACATGAGAGCACTTTGGGGCGAGTAAGTCTCACAGTGTTAGTTATATGAAAGGTACTTTAACCTTAAACACAAACTAAGACAAGGAAATTCAGGGAAACTTATGAGGTACCAAAACTTTATTTTATCTTTAAAACTTCATTTCTTTTCTACATAATTTTTTGTGAGAACTTTGTTTCCTCTAGAAGTTTCCATGTGTTTCCTAGCAATAATTTAAGTTTTTTTTTTTTAACTTAAGTTATTACAGTTGATGCACATTCTGTGTAAGGATTTTGAATTATATTTCTGTGTGTAGGACCCTATGTGTGAAGAATGATTGAGAGTGTTTACACTTACACACACTATTTAATAACCGAGTACCAGTATGTCTTCATTCACACACACTGTGCCATTCAATAGTATTGCATGGGATAGTGCTATCGTGCAACATGTGCAGGATTGCAATCGCTGAGCTAAGGCTATGCACACCAACTTGCAACTGTGCTGTGCTTTCTTTTTTAGACTTCTTTTTTTTTAAATGTCTTAAAAATTGGCACCAATGACAGTGATACGTGTAAGTGGGTAATGACAAAAAATAAATAAAGATTATCGCTTGCGGAGCAAAGCATTGTCTCTAAGATTGATGGATTCAGTGGTTGATGTCGCGTTGCTAATTGGCACATTGCATAGGTTGTATGATTATGTGTGTTGTTTAAAGCAGGTGATTCTCTTTATAGTTGAAAAAACAGTAATTTGCTTGTGCTGGCGTTTAGGCCTCACACTGACTTAACTGCTCTATTTTTGTAAAAAGATAGTACAGCCTTATCAGCAATACGGCATGTATTGAATTTTGTGTGGTGTCGACAGATATTTTCTGAAATCATACAGTGCACTCCCGTTATAACGAACATGGTTATAACGAAATTCTGGTTACAATGAAGTATAAATTCAGGCCGCTTCATTATCAGCTCTATGTATTTTTATTGTTCGCATATAGCAAATTTTGATATATGAAAGAAAACTACCAGTCCCGAGGACTTCGTTATAAAGGGAGTCCACTTTATTCCAAATTCCACTGTTCATGCAGTGTCCAGTATTGAATAAAACAACAGTGATAATTAAAGAAATGGATCATTCTTTATTGAACTGGATCTTGTGAAACAGCCTCATTCATACCCGATGAATACATATAAATGTATCATCTCATTTAGTTTGCAGTTATCTTAATAAGCTGATTAGGAATTCACATAGTAATTTATCTCCAGACTCCTGTCAATGTCAAGCCAGTTCATTTGTAATGGACTTGCATTTTGTGAAGAACATTAGAAATTTCATTTGTCTTGGAACTGAATAATGTTTATTTTGCTTATTGGGCTTCTTGTTTTATCAGGTGAGGAAGAACAGACACATATCAACTGGATGTGGCTGTACGCCGGTGAACCTCAGCGCTGTGAATGTGGCCACTGGTTTCAACTGAAAGAAGTTGAAGGTATAGCAGCTGCGCACTAACACCAGGCAAAGCAGAAAATCCCCAACCACCAGTGGAGACCCATGGTTTTCATTGTACATCTTTGTGACCAGGTTCCGTGCAGAAGGAGATTTTCTTTGAATACATCTAAATGTAATAATTATATATAGTAGCAAGATTTTATTAATAAGAGTTTGTGAATTTGTGTTGTTATTTGCCCTCCTTTCAAGAGAGAGAGAAAAAAAGAAGGTACACTTTCAGATAGTTACATGTCGCTCATATTTCTCATGTGGATGGACTGTGAAATGATTGATTTGTGAATAAATGATAGGAAAAAAGTACCAATCATCTTATCTCTACAGATGCTATACATCATGCACACCCAGGTGGGTGTACAGGAAAACATGCTTAATTTAATATAGTGCTGTATTTCTTAGCTCTATGTCAGCATGCATCATACAAGATCAGATGTCATTCTCTATCCATATTCACATACTTCATGTGCTGGCATTCCAGACAAAATAATGATTCTTGCTTTGTATGCTGTGAAAAACACATATTAAGACCTATCCGTCAACAAACTAAGGCAACCGGTAGAAATGAAAACGTGTGATTTATACACAGGCTCTGGTTAACCTTTTCCATTCAAAGAATCCCTTAAGACTGTGATGCCTGTGGTTGATGTACATGCTTTAATCAGTAGTGCACCCCAGTTCATTCTTAATGAAGATGAATTTGAAGGAGCATTGTGTCTGAAATACATTGTCTGTGTGACCTCCTGTCTGATGCAAGTGGACTGTCACATTATGTTGCTGAACATGTCAAAGCATGTGCAAGACAAACAGAGAAAGGTGTACAGAACCGTGTTGAGCTATGTGGTTTAATAAAACCTTGTTATAATCATATCTTGCATTTATGTTTTTTGTCTATGCAGTGATGTGTTTACGTAGGATTTTTTTTTTAGCTCACCTGAGCCAAAGGCTCAAGTGAGCTATTGCGATCGCCCTTCGTCCGGCGTCCGTCGTGCGTCGTCCGTCGTCCGTCGTCCGTCGTCCGTCGTCCGTCGTGCGTAAACTTTTTACATTTTCATCTTCTTCTTGAAAACCCCATGACCGATTTTCATCAAACTTGGCAGGTAGCATCCCTAGGGGGTTAGGAACTCAATTTGTTAAAATGGGCACCATGCCCCACCCAGGGGGCCCCCAGGGGGGCCCAAACCCCCCAAAATTAAGGAATCTGTAAAAATCTTCTTCTCTAGAACCAGAAGTGATAGAGCGAAGTTAATACTATGAGTTAGTACATTGATGACTGTAGTTTCAAGTTTGTTCATGGCAGAATCAGGGGTGCCCCCCTTGGGACCCAGGGGAGGGGGGTGGGGAAGGGTTCTAATGGGGCCTAAATTGTACATTTTCATCTTCTTCTTGAGAACTCCATGACCCATTTTCACCAAACTTGGCAGGTAGCATCCCTAGGGGGTTAGGAACTCCATTTGTTAAAATGGGCACCATGACCCACCCAGGGGGCCCCCAGGGGGCCCAAACCACCCAAAATTAAGGAATCCGCAAAAACCTTCTTCTCTAGAACCAGAAGTGATAGAGCTAGGTTAATACTATGAGTTAGCACATTGATGACTGTAGTTTCAAGTTTGTTCATGGCAGAATCAGGGGTGCCCCCCTTGGGACCCAGGGGGGGGGGGGGTGGGGGTGAGGAGGGGTCCTAATGAGGCCTAAATTGTACATTTTTATCTTCTTCTTGAGAACCCCATGACCCATTTTCACCAAACTTGGCAGGTAGCATTCCTAGGGGGTTAGGATCTCAATTTGTTAAAATGGGCACCATGCCCCGCCCAGGGGGCCCCCAGGGGGCCCAAACCCCCCAAATGAAGGAATCTTTAAAAATCTTCTCTAGAATCAGAAGTTATAGAGCTGAGATAATACTATGAGTGAGTACATTAATGACTGTAGTTTCAAGTTTGTTCATAGGAGATCCAGGGGTGCCCCTCTTGGGGGTAGGGGGGAGGGGGGTGGTTGGAAGGGTCCAAATGGGGGCCTGAATTGTACATTTTCATCTTCTTCCTGAAAACCTCATGATGGATTTTTGTCAAACTTGGCAGGTAGCATCCCTAGGTGGTCAGGATCTCAATTTATCAAACTGGGCACCATGCCCCACCCAGAGGGCCCCAGGGGGCCCCAATTCCCCCAAATTAAGGAATCTTGAAAAAATTGGGCCCTTATTGTACATTTTCATCTTCCACTTGAGAATGCCTCGTCAAATTTTGGTAGAGCTGTGAATAATTTAGATTAGTGACTGCGTGAAAGGTGAACTTGCGATACTCAGGTGAGCGCTAGACCCGCGGGTCTCTTGTTTAATATACAGGTTTTTTAAAAGAGAGTTGTTACAAGAGCAAGTAGATTCTGAATGTGAGTTTTGTGTGAACATACCATGAAGATTATTGTCTACTTCAGGAAAGGGTGAGATATTACACATTAAACTTTCTGTCTCTTATACACCAACATAATCATGTCCAGGGAAACTTGATATAATGCAGAGGTCAGAACCAGGCAGTTCCTCGCTATAGCCGGTATCTTGTTATATCGGTTAACGTAATAAAAACAACATAAAGACACTAATTGCATGGGGTTACAGATCATTTTTCAATTAATAGTGATTACTTTATTGTGTGTGTGAGAGAATTACCTTTATTTATGTGTAAAATGATGTTTTCACGAATGACATGCAATTTTCAGAACATGTTTTTCAGTGACTGTTTGATTATGTAGTTTGCAGTCATGGAAATGATCGTGTCATGATCGTCTCTGAATAGGTATGTGATGTGATGGTTCTGGCAAGCTTGACTTTTGTGTGGAAGATTCAAGCATGTTACGCATAATGCTGTGTGACATTTTATATTTATACACATACATGTAATGTGTGCGTGTGTGGAGATTATGAAATCCCCAGTAGAAAGCCAATCGCAACAAAGTGGGTGATTGCCTCACATCTATGGTCATGATGATACATGCATGCATAGGGCCGTACACTTGCGGCACATACAGTGTACATTTGTACTCTAGCACACACAATGCATACACACACGCATTTACAACATGCAGCGCTGGCTGTAGTGCGATGTAGAAAATGTACATGTACAAGATGGAGGACTCGGATTTGGGAATGAAATACCGAGGCAGAAAAAGAAATTGAAAAGACAAATTGAACTGCCAATATCTTTGGAATTATACAACTCTAGAAGACGAATTTATTGTCCCCGCCGAACGAGTTCGAGCAGGGGACTATGAAACGGGCTCCGTACGTGTGTGTGTCCGTGTGTATGTGTGTGCGTCCGTGTGTTCAAAATGTTCAATTGCTACTTTGTCATTTATGAGCCAATTTTGATTCTGTTTGCTTTATATGATAGCACTACATGGGAGCTTTGAAACTTCTACACAGAATTTCAGTTGTGACCTTTGACCTTGACCTTTGACCTATATTGTACATTTTGCTACAAAATGCTACTCCTTCGCCATTTCTAACCTGATTTCGATTCTGTTTGCTTTATGTGATGGCACTAGGTGAGGGCTTCAAAACTTCTACACAGAATTTTGACCTTTGACTTCTTTGACCTTTGACCTTGATTTTTGACCTACATTGTACATTTTGCTACAAAATGCTACTTCTTCGCCATTTCTAACCTGATTTCGATTCCATATGCTATATGTGATGGCACTAGGTGAGGGCTTCAAAACCTCTACACAGAATTTTGACTTTTGACTTCTTTGACCTTTGACCTTTATTTTTTACCTGTATTTTACATTTTGCTACAAAATGCTACTCCTTCACCATTTCTAACCCGATTTCAATTCCGTTTGCTTCATGTGATGGCACTAGGTAGGGGCTTCAAAACTTCTACACAGAATTTTGACCTTTGACTTCTTTGACCTTTGACCTTGATTTTTTGCCTGTATTGTACATTTTGCTACAAAATGCTACTCCTTCACCATTTCTAACCCGATTTCGATTCTGTTTGCTTTATGTGATGGTACTAGGTGAGGGCTTCAAAACTTCTACACAAAATTTTGACCTTTGACTTCTTTCTTTGACCTTTGACCTTGATTTTTGACCTACATTGTACATTTGCTACAAAATGCTACTTTGCCATTTCTAACCCGATTTCGATTCCGTTTGCTTTATGTGATGGCACTAGATGAGGGCTTGAAAACTTCTACACAAAATTTTGACTTTTGACTTCTTTGACCTTTGACCTTGATTTTTGACCTATATTGTACATTTTGCTACAAAATGCTACTTCCGGCAGGGACATATATTACGCACAGCGTAATTTCTACTTTTCCTTGTTATCATTTAGAAGAGGAAACGTAGCTCTAAAACTCTCACAGAGTCATGGGAGCATTCTGTTGAAGAAAAATCACAACTGACTCTTTCCATACTACACACAAATTTATAATAATTTTCCCCGCCGAACGAGTTCGAGCAGGGGACTATGAAACGGGCTCCGTACGTGTGTGTGTCCGTGTGTGTGTCCGTGCGTGTGTCCGTCCGTGTGTGCGTCCGTGTATGTGATCAAAATCTTCAATTTGCTACTTCTCTGTCATTTATGAGCCAATTTTGATTCTGTTTACTTTATATGATAGCACTATGTGGGAGCTTTGAAACTTCTATACAGAATTTCAGTTGTGACCTTTGACCTTGACCTTTGACCTATATTGTACATTTTGCTACGATCGCCATTTCTAACCCGATTTTGATTCCGTTTGCTTTATGTGATGGCACTAGTTGAGGGCTTCAAAACTTCTACACAGAATTTTGACCTTTGACTTCTTTGACCTTTGACCTTGATTTTTTGACCTGTATTGTACATTTTGCTACAAAATGCTACTCCTTCGCCATTTCTAACCCGATTTCGATTCCGTTTGCTTTATGTGATAGCACTAGGTGAGGGCTTCAAAACTTCTACACAGAATTTTGACCTTTGACTTCTTTGACCTTTGACCTTGATTTTTGACCTATATTGTACATTGGCTACAAAATGCTACTCCTTCACCATTTCTAACCCGATTTTGATTCTGTTTGCTTTATGTGATGGCAATAGGTAAGGGCTTCAAAACTTCTTCACAGAATTTTGACCTTTGACTTCTTTGACCTTTGACCTTGATTTTTTGACCTGTATTGTACATTTTGCTACAAAATGCTACTCCTTCGCCATTTCTAACCCGATTTCGATTCCGTTTGCTTTATGTGATGGCACTAGGTGAGGGCTTCAAAACTTCTACACAGAATTTTGACCTTTGACTTCTTTGACCTTTGACCTTGATTTTTGACCTATATTGTACATTGGCTACAAAATGCTACTCCTTCACCATGCATTTCTAACCCGATTTTGATTCTGTTTGCTTTATGTGATGGCAATAGGTAAGGGCTTCAAAACTTCTTCACAGAATTTTGACCTTTGACTTCTTTGACCTTTGACCTTGATTTTTGACCTGTATTGTACATTTTGCTACAAAATGCTACTCCTTCGCCATTTCTAACCCGATTTCGATTCCGTTTGCTTTATGTGATGGCACTAGGTGAGGGCTTCAAAACTTCTACACAGAATTTTGACCTTTGACTTCTTTGACCTTGATTTTTGACCTATATTGTGCAATGGCTGCAAAATGCTACTCCTTCGCCATTTCTAACCCGATTTCGATTCCGTTTGCTTTATGTGATGGCAGCAGGTGAGGGCTTCAAAACTTCTACACAGAATTTTGACCTTGATTTGTGACCTGTATTGTACATTTTGCTACAAAATGCTACTTCCGGCGGGGACATATATTACGCACCGCGTAAATTCTACTTTTCCTTGTTTTTTAATGATATCGATTATTTCTGCAATATTTCAGGGGGGTGTTTCATCAACGTTTGTCAGTTGTCAGCGCTGACAATTTCAGCAAAATCCTTGGTTTTGATTGGCTGAGATGCTCTGGTCACTGACTGTTACTATGGTGATTCAAGTTGTCAGCGCTGACAAACGTTGATGAAACACCCCCCCGGTTCAGATAGACATTACAGCAAACTGACTACATGACACGAAAGAACAATTATTTCTTGATATTTGTTGTGTAGAACTCAATTCAAAACAGTCAATAGTTTCAAAGATATGGCAGTTTTAAATACATTGTCAATCCAGTTCACAAACTTTGTGCCGTTGGGTAAAAACGTCTGGCATGTTAAGGGTTTTGGGTCTGGCACATTAAGAGTTAAACATGATCAGCAAAGACAGTGTCCCTCAACTGGAGGAGAACTTTGAAAGAGAGGATTGTGGATTGTTTCGGCACCTTTGGTGGGTGCAAGATGGTGCTCCAGTTCACCGTCTATGCGATGCGTGTGCAAGGCTGGTAGATCTGTTGGGCTAACACATGGTATAGCCCTTAATCAAGAGGTCGAATGGCCTCTAGCCCTCTATGATCCCCCAACTTGTCGCCTTGTGACTTTTTCCTCTGTGGATACCTATTAAGCAGGGTGTACACATCACCACTCCGTGATCTGAATGACTTGCAGGTGCGCATACTGTAAAACATGATATATTCGCGGCATGAAATTTTCGCGAATTGGAGCTGACAGCCCTTTTCGTGGCATGAAATTTTCGCGAATTGCCACTGGTGTTCAATGCATGTAGTGTAGACAAAAACTTTCGCGTGCATTTTAATTTTGCGAATTTTGGCGCTCGCGAAATTCACGAAATTAAAATGCACGCGAAAATTTCTCGTTTTACAGTATACAGTGTGAGATCGATGTTCTTCATTGTAATCCTGCAATGGCAAGAAGGGCAGTGCTAGACATACAACGTCATTCACAGATTTGTGTCAACAGGGGAGGTGGACACGTCAAAGGCGTTGGTGCATAAAAGGTGAGGAGTGAGTGATATCACCCATTCTTTAAATTTTGAATAGAAATATACAAGCTACCATTTATTTTTTGAATGGATTAGCAAAATTTCAGATTAAAAAAAAAAACTTGGAAAAATGGATTTTGTATCTGTTGTATCACCTCCAGGAGCATCTAATTTTTACGGTAATCAGTGGTAGTGATGGTATATGCATGGTGTTAAATGAAAGTCAGAGAATTACCCTCTTCTCTGCATTTTTCAAATGGCTGACCTTTAAACTTACAGGTACCACTCACTTTATAGGTACCGATAAATCCCGTATTGGTCGAACATCACATGGAAATACATTTTGCTAAATATGATATAACAGAGGTCGCACTAATTAATTCATACATTAACATGTGCGCATGTGCATGTGATCACATTTCAATTGCGCATCATTGCTGCTTCACTAGCTAATATTGAGGTTAGACAGCAGGGCCATCCACAACCAGTGAGTCTTCATAATCCACCAGCAATCACCACAGCCATCCCAAGGTAATATACACATTGTATGCAGACAACACTGGGTGCAAAACAAAAAACAAACTTTATGTATTAAGTACAGAGGCAGAAAAGAAGAATGCACTGGAGTTGTATCACATAATGCCGAATGAAGTGTGATGTAAGTTTGTGAGATTTAGGGAAAGATGCAACCACTTTGACTGATCAGATTAGATTTTGTAGAAGGGGAAAAGGTTTTTTTTTTGTTCTTGTTTTTTTTCTCTCTCTCTTTAACTCACCCAATTTTTTTTGTAAATGAATGCATGGAGGAAAGTCAGGAGGGCATTTCATGAAGCATTTTGTCCGAAAACTTTGTCGGACAAATTTGATGTCATCAAATCAGATGCAAGGACTTCTGTAGGTTTTAACAGTTTGTCAGACGAAATATCTGACAAAACGCTTCATGAAATGCCCCCAAGACTTCGTTTGGCCTTGTTTCAGGCAAAATTCAGTTCATGTAACTTTGACTTAAAATGCAGCATTTACATCTGTACCGGTAGTTGCTATATTACATGTACAGCAAGTTAGGTACCAGGTAGCCCCTCAGTATGGCTTTGCCTAGGAACTAGTCTTACCATGTTTATGACAGTTGTACAATACATTAAATGATTACAATGGCACTTGTATTGCCATGTGCTAAGCTGTAATTTCCAGCCGTAGTAGACTTCTAACTCAACGAATTCTTTTTTTTTTTTTTCTTTTTTTTTTTTTTGGGGGGGGAGGATAGCAAACATGGACGAAGTGGTTTTCTTGCATCTTTTTCCAATCAGTTGTCTCTACTGAGCACACCTAAATCCTAATGTGATATTACTCCTCATGGATCATCTAAGATGATTGTCTCCATGGAACTCTTGCTTCCTATCTCTCCTGTTTTCTTCTGCTCATCTGGACTGTATGTCTGTCTACTACATTTCTCTCTCTCTCTCTCCTTCTAAAACCCCCTCTCTCTCTTTCACGACCAATCGAGCGATCTATCAATCAATCAATCAAACACTTTCTCCAGGTTTTCACTGTACTGGTACATGTACTTGCATGAAAACTAAGGGAATTACATTTTCCTGCCAAATCGTGCATGGTGATACAATGTAGTACACACTCGTAAACCAACATTAGAAGAGATTTCTGTATAGAGACATTGTACTTTATGATGTCAGTATACAGGGTGCATGTACTTTGCCCTTGGCACCCAGATTAAGATGGGTGATTGACAAAGTATTTTGCTTTTGTTTATGCAAGAGCATGCTTGTCACATAATGTTACACCATTTCAAAGTTTCCTATCCGAGGGAAGGCAAAAATATTTAAATTGTTTGATACACACACACACACACACACACACACACACAATGGTATAAAACTAGTATTATTGAGCTGCACTTTGCTTTTATGACTAACCTGGTGTTAGTTTGTATGGTGTAATGACCTGGGGGGATACACTTCTGTTGCATGGCAATGGACAATTTTAGTTTTAGCTGATGTTAGTTGGTACGGTGTAATGACCTGGGGGATACACTTCCATTGCATGGCAATGAACAATTTTACTTTTAGCTGGTGTTAGTTGATATACATGATCAAGAATGTATAAGAATTTTTTTTTTTTTTAATCTGATCATTTCCAACTAAGTTCCAGTAATTTGTTGGTGAAACAAGATAAAACAGATTCGCACAGCATGTAATGTCATTTATACACAGTGATTTATTCACCAAACATGTCATTGCATGATCTTTTACACTCATTGTAATTTTTGTATGCCTTCCCCTGAATGAATGTGCTTTCTAAAGGTTGTAGTCTATATTACACAGTACTATTTCAATGAAGGACACATGATATAATGCTATAGTGTTTCCACTGCTGCTTACATCATAAACAGTACAATCTTCAGAAAACACAGATGATTTGTGGCCAATTTTAGTGCATGAAGAGATGCAGTCCTTCATGTAGCAACAAATCTACACAACTCTATTACAGGAGATATGTCTTCATATGAATAATAAATACGCAGCAATTTATCATTTTTCATTTACAAATGGATATCCCCATAGAATGGGTATACTCATAGTTCTAAAGTACCAGCACTGCACTGTTAACTTTACTAATTACACAGCTACATAAGTTGCAAGCAGTACCATACGTACAAGATATATGTGCATGCTTGCTGAGCTTTAAGGAAATTCAAAACCATTACAGTTTTCAGATTAATCCTATTCAAGAGTATGTGCATTGCTCCATACCATGTATTAAACACAAATGCTGTGTTTTCTAAGGAATACCTTTTCTACAGCCTCAATTGCACTAAACATAACTACAGACTAGGGTTGCAGTATTCCCAAAAATATCAAACAAGCTTGTGCAATTTCCGTGGTTAACAAAACACAAGTAAAAATAACATGAAGAAAATGAAACAAACAAAATTCCATACAAACACTGTAATATGTATAAATAAATAAGTTTGAAATATATTTGAATATATATATTTATATTTTTCTGTGTTTTCCTTTTTGATCAAAAATGCATAAGAACACTGTACATGTGTTGTAGGTTGGACACAAACAATCACTCATACAGCTATTGCAGGCACGTCTTCTGATGAGGAAAAGAATGATCAAATTATGTTTCAAAAGACCACAGAGTATGTTATGCAATCCTCTTATGAATGTCACATCCATTGGTAGGTTGTGATCATGAATTTTGTATTGTTTCAAATGGTCCAGTTCATTGACTTTACAACAACAACAAAAAAGTTTTGCTGACTGTTTTGCTGACTGAAATGACTCAAACAATAACTGTGCATATGACATATACTTCACTGCCCCCATCAATTATTTCTGACTAAACTTCCACTACTCTCCATGCAGGTGATTTATGTGTGTCCATTTCTCTTTTTTAATAGTACTGATACAGAAAATGTCTTTGCTTTACATAAAAAACTGAGTCTCTGCATGTTCATTTCTATTAATAGATGGAACAAAATACCTACCACAAAACTCTGATGTTGCAGTTTAATGACTTTGTTCTCTTGACAATATGCAGGATTCAAAATATTTGAACTCGGTGGATGTGTACTCAGTAAAAGCATAGTTATAATAAAATTCAGCATACCCTGGTAATTGGTCCAGTTGGATGCAGGCGTTTGCAAAAAGAAAAAAATAAAGAAAACAAGAAAAGGAATAAGTCACATGCAATGGCAAACAACAAAAGATATGATGAGGTTTGTGACCTATATGCTCACAACTAAAATTTGTTGAGTGTGTCTGACTTTACAGTTCTGAAACATGACCTGGGTACCATTTCATGAAAGTTGTCAGCCCTGACACTTACTACAGCACCAGTCAGTAACAAAAGCTGCTTAGCCAATCATAACCAAGGATATTACTCAAAATGTCAGAGACTGACCACTCCTCAGGGCTGACAACTTCCATGAAACTGTGCCCAGGTTCACATCAGCAAAAATAGGATGCAGCATAACTCTGTGGTCTTTTGGCATTAAAAACACATTATTGTGCAAATTGTATAAGTATAGGCACATACATTAAATCTACAATTCTGTACAATTCTGACTGCAATATGGAACAAAAAAGAAATGCCCAAAATAATCAAATAACTTTCATAAGCTGACTCCAGGAACTGCAAAATCCTGTGACTCATCTCTCCAAAATGATGTTAAAAACTTCATTTGTGACCCGCGACAACGGTTTCAGGCAAAAGTCGCAAGAGCAAATTCCCTCCTATGAGGGGTACAAAGATTTTGACCATTATTTTTGTCGATTTAGTTTTTTTGCAGAAATCGAATCTTTGGTATGTTTTCTACATCTACATTAAATTTCATAGCATAAGACTAAGTTTTTCCTATCGAAAATGGAATTTTAAGCACCCTATGTTGGATCGCACTCGTCAGTTTCGAGCTTCTTTCGAATGCCGCGCCAATATCCCCAGTGTTGCTACGGCGCACGGTCTCGCATGCGATTGGCTGGTGCGTCGCATACATTTACATAATTCGGCTTTCGGAGACACCAGTTGCAGCGTGTGGGGAATGCTTTGTCCACGCGTGCACGATTACATGCTCCATTGCTCTTGCTATAGTGGTTTATACGCTCGCTCGCTCGCTCTGTAGTGCGTGCTCTTCGTGTGGCTTTCTGTCCAAACTATTCTACCGCAATGTTCGACAACGGAAGTGAAACAAAAATCGTGTAGCATGACATAATCGTGTGAAAAGAAAACTAAATATTCTCAAATGTGTCTACTTGTACATGTAGTAAAGATTATGACAGCAGACTGACTCAATGGAAGGCAGATAAGAGGAAAGGAGCAGTCACATTTGACCAATTATATTAAAATACTACACGTCAAAATCGCACCAAACTAACGAGTTGTGTTTTTTTTTTTTATTTAAGCATGACCCTTGCCAGCACTAGCAATTCTGCTTTCAAAAGGGTCGCCAATGATAAAGACAAATTAACCACAATGAAAACGCGATTTGTAAATGTGTGGATTCGCCACCGCTCCTGTTACATATGCACATTGCACAGTCATGTCGTGTGGATGCCATTGCGTATACGTGCACCATACACGTCATGTACATGTACACCATACGTGCAATTATCGTATTCGCCATCTTGAAAGATGTACTGGTAAACAAACCCGAGCGAAACGCATTGTTTTTCGGCTCCATACGCTAAGCTCCGAGGAAGGTGCCCGGGAAATTTGACCAATCAGAAGGCGATGTGGTTGCTAAAGGCGGGGCTTAACATCGATTGGCACCATCGTACGGATGGGTGATTCTCCCCTCGCATCGCCGCTCGGACATTGTCCTTGAGAAAGAGGTGAATCTTCAAAGCCTGTTTTCTCGCAATTTTGTGGGGCTAACAACTTAAAAAGTGCATTTTATTTCTCTTTCTATGCCCACTTATGGTGCCGAAGAATACAAGTGTTTTATATCAATGCAAAGCTTAGGAAATGAGCAATGTGATTCAGTGAAAAAATGAATTTTCAAAATTCCCGACTTTTGCCTGAAACCGTTGTCGCCGGTCACATTTCTACATTGAAGAGAGCTTTATGTACAACATAGAAATGGAATTGTCTATTAGCTGTTGAACAATTGCATCATGTAACATTCCAAATATACTCCAACCTATCAGTAGATGAATATGTGCAAGATGAATTAGGTCATTTTCAAATGTTTCCACATTGGCCGAGTTAAGAATGTACATACTGTACATTATTAATTGATAAGCACAGTACTTCATAAGATATGAGGTTTTATGTATAGTAGAGTCAGTCTCAAAATGTTTTCATGAGACAAGGCATCAAACTTCTGATGTCAAGCATTCAAGCATTGTGACAAGATGATTCATGTTAAACATCACACAAAATATATGTACAGTTGTATAAGCACTGTTATTCAAAGTTTTACACATACAGAGTGACTTCCTGTCATTTTGTCACACATGATGCTTTGTTTTTGTTTTTGTTTTTTAGGCATCTTTATTCATCTTGAAGTACAAGAAGTTAAAAAAAAGTAACAAAATCAAGTGCAACTGGTTTCATACGAGTTGACACTTAACTGGAACTGAGAACAGAAAGATTTCTGCTTCTTACAGTAATCTGACTCTGGCAAAGTTGACAGCATTTATGGTTTTGTCATTCTTAGCTTTTTATAATTTACAGAAAGGTCATCCTGGAGTCTGAATAAAGAAGTTAGTTCTGGTATTTAATGCTGTGTTTGCACCATGTTCCTAGTGGCCATGGCAGCCTCATTTGCCCGAAACATACTGCGCCGTGGGTAGATGAGACATTCTCCTATTTTTCCCTTATGTATTCTAGTCTTGTTCATTCCAGTCCTCTTTCCATTGGGCATGTACCTATCAGATGCCATTCTCACAGCGTCTGGTCAGGCTAGACTACACTATATTTCCTGTTGCATCCCCACTACGGACCGCCTCCAAGTTTTGTTACGGCCTGGTATGTGTGTTTTGTTGCATTCACCCCATTTCATTAAGGCCTACGAGGTTTCTCATTAGCACTGGGACTGCTGTGGCAAATTTTTTTGACAGTTTAAAAATCTGACACGGTATCCACAGCAATCACTGCCCATTACGTTTTCTTATCCCGTCTCACCGCCTTGTCTCATGTCCATCCCATTTTTGCCACGGTGGCCTGAAATGTGAGTGCCGTGGCCACTGGGAACATGGTGTAAAATGCATCATTATGGAGTGAAATATTTATTGTTTAAGCTATTACAGCCATCATTAATGGATATGCATCTTCAAATGTCATTGAACAAACAAAGAAATATGAACATCAGCCAGTGTCATAAATTGCAAGAAGTGTTCTGACACATTGAAAAAAAAAAATGCTTTCTCTTCACTGGTACAGCAGCCAAACTGTCGTGCAAGCACTACACAGTCACTTTCCAAGAGGTTCAAAATAACACTGTACATGAGATGTGTGATAAATAATGGATGAAAGTTCAACAGTTAATCCATTTTGAACACAATGAAAAGCAGCTCTATGTCTAGAATGACTTGCCACTGTAGCCATGCGATCCACGGTTCCAACTATTGTATTTGCAACGTTGCAGTAAAAGCATATCTCAATTCTGTATGTCATTCAATTAACCTCCAAGTAAGATGAGGTCAGAGTTCTAAGGCTGGGAACAAGTAGAGATGGCAGGAACACTGCACCATTCTCACTGATGCTTGTATTATTCACATCAAAGCTAGGAGCTAAGAAGCTGCTATGGAAACAAATACAGCGTATCTTTTCCATCAGCAAAACATTTCCAGTCATCCGAACTTAGTGCATACTTGTCAGAATTGTGCAAGACATAGCTAATATCCTGCTGGCTAACAAGTTGCAATAGAAGCAGTGCTCTTCCATCAAGTCGATGTCAATAATGGTAACTGTCTCTTGGCACAGTCTGCCTCAGCTCTGCAACTCCTCTTTAGTCCCAGCCAATGGGCTGTCTGTCATCAAGTCATGGGCCTGCAGGCGAGCTGTGTCAACGGCATCCAGGAGGTTTTTAGCATCCACTGCCAGGATGTGTCCTGCTGAAAGCATGCCACGTTTGTACTCCTGGTCCAGTGTGGTGGTGGCGTACTTCTGGGCCAACTTCATGGCAGCTATCAGCTCACCCATGTCTGAGCTTAACACTTTGTGGGCCATTTGAATGCCACGGTGTGTCTCAGGTGGTAGGTCTCCATACAGGATGTCTACACTGCCCAGGAGGTTCTTTAGCGCTAGTCCGATATCCTAGAGAAACAGATAAGTTTAGAAATAACACATCACTTTTTTTCGTACCACACACTATTAGCAAAGAACTATCAGTTCCCTGAGGACAATGTACATGTAATTACAATAATGCCCTTACAACCACAAAGGACAAAAATTATTACATCATTACAATTAGAATGACTAAAACACATAACTATCAGTAATAGAGAACTTGGCTTTTAAAGCCTACGCATAATATGGCATGCCACTCAAATAAAAAAAAGAAATTGAAAAAACAAAATCTCCTGTACTTTAATATAATTACATTAGATAACACATAACATATTTGTACAAGCTACAAAACACACACACACACACACACACTTAAGACTCAAAATTCAGAATGTAATATTATGATCTTGACTATAAAACACTCCACATGCCAGAGTATACCCAAGTATCATCAATACTAAAACTTTGACTTCAACTCTGCAGTTTACTAGCTATAGCCTTACTACTTATGAAATGCTCTATGATATAGAAGTCTACTACTAAAAGAACTAAATTTGAATGAACTCTGCCATTTCATTAGTGATGATGGAACTTATTGCAGGCGTAACATTTGAGGATTTGGGACTAATGAGACGATTTCACAAGTGATGGAATAAGGATAGAGAACCACATTAATGGACTGATAAAGAAGCATCATTACTGCAAGTTCTACCCCCATTAACAGACAAGTTCCATACCAGACAGTACATGAGACAAGCTTAATTTTCAGTGCTTGGATACACACGACAAGCTTATGTTCATGGTTATTAGAGAGAAATTGTAATATTAGACACTAACCCTGACAAGGTTAACATATTGATCAGACTTCACTGCATGCACCATGTTGACCATCTCCATGACTGCCCGTACAACTTGTGTGGTATGCTCAAATACATAGTCATTTGTTCGGTCCATGTCCAGCGTTGGTGCAATCTAACCAGCAAACAAGAACAAAATTTAAAAATAGAGGTAACATTGGCAAGTGGTCACTGCATCATTCAGTGTAGACATTACATTTCAATTTGATAAAAACACACAGAACTAGAGAAGCACTCTGAGAGCGCAGACCTCCGCCAAGCATGCAGCTCATTTCCACTACTGATCTTATTCTTCCATAGAGATATCAGTGATTTCCATTCATACGTACTTATAGCATTGTGTGCTGAAAGTTGCCCGATTTCCCAATATAGAAGCCTTTGTTACGTCATAAACCCTCAGCTGCATGGCGCGCCTCGCCCTAGCAGAAACTAGAGCACGCACTTTCATGCTCGCTTGCAAACCTCAAATACGCACAGCCTGAACTCCCAAGTTCATTGACCCTACCTGCCAAAATATCAAAAATCCTTCATAAATTCCCCCAAAATTCTTGGATCACTACCAAAATTTAGTCATCTGTTACTTGTATTATTCTAAAGCTTTCCTGCGAGTTTCATCAAAATCCGTTAACTACTTTTTTAGTTATTTTGCACACGGACAAGCTAACTAACTAACAAACGAACGAACAAACCAGCGGTAATGAAAACATAACCTCCTCCCTTGGCAGAGGTAATTATGAAACACTGATTAATCGTAGGCATGTAAAAGAACAGAAATAATGTCCACTGAAAAAAAAAACCCAACAACATACAAATTGAAATTCACCCTTTGATTATGACATGGCTGTTGCTGCTGTACTTGACTTCAAACTATGTCAAATCCCCTATCTGAGAACAAAATGTGATGTATAAATATATACTATTTTGCCTCATATAAGGTAAACCTACTGGGATTGACAATTGTGAAGTACAGCCTGCAAGAAAGTTGATACATAGGATGTATGATGTTGGCTTTTTGATCTATACAAAGGAGCAAACTGAGGTTCCTGCTAAGAATCAACCAGGGTTTGTTTTTACTTAGATCAGAGATTTTAGATGATTTGGACTTTTTTCTTTCTTTCTTTCTTTTTTGTAAAACAACATCATATGAACAAATGCAGCAACTGAAGATAAACAGTAGCTTGGCATTCAGATGGAAACATATCATAAAATCATTCTTTAGAAGAACAGGTAGGCAAAATTTCAATATCATCATATTTCACAACTCTTTCATTATTCTTTGGTTGTGAACCTTTCCAAGATGTTTCCAAGCAAGGGAAAACATACTTGACCTTTTGTGACTTTTCAAAGTTTTTTAAGACTGCTAGCCCTGTCCTTTGTTCCAAAAGCTACAAGCATTTTTGTCAGAATGAAAATAATGGTGGTGAAGAGTGAAGGAAACCCACCTGTGAACTGATGGGTAGGGGCTGGGGAGGCTGCTGAGGCTTGCTTGCATTGCTTCTCTCCGCTGCCTGAGGTCCAGCTTCTTGGAAGACCTCATCTGAGGCCAGGCTAGGCTTCACTCCTCCCGGCCCAGACTGCTGGTTGAAGGCTTCATAGAGTGGCTGACTTGTCTCGCCTCCAACACTGGCATAGCCCTACAGGAATGAATGACACCATCTCAAGGCTGTAAAACTATGTACAAAGCAGCATAAATAGGACAATCATTGACTCATGAATATCAGCTCTACAAAAATAACTCAGGCAGTAAACACAAGACACTAGTCCATCATTTCTGAAAGACAATGTTTGAGGTTTACGGTTTATATCAAACGGCAATAAATGGCCAATGTCTGGGCGTTCTACAAAGGATATTCAGGAAATCTGACTGGTCTCACTGTGAACTGGGGACATTTTTATGGAAGGATTAATAGAGATATCAACTCCTGTCTCATGACTTTTGCAATCTGTAGGTGCACTCAGTTGAAATAATTCAGGGCTCTAGTAAAAGAAAGTAATGATTTCAATAAACCATGAATAAATAAATAAGTCAAATATGATTTTTTTTTTAAAAGCACAGATGGCTTACCTCTTTGTTACCATTGATTTCTGTGTCTGTGAGCTCTCCTCCTTCTGGGCGGCTTACACCTGGTCTCTGTTTAATAAGGTACATCCACACATCAATAATTAGTAATGGAGTCATACCCTTGGCTACTACTCAAGCTACATCATAAACAAATTGATTAAATGTCACAAGTTTTGTCAAGAATAATGATTTACAGCCCTCAAATTACAATACTCCACATAATACTGACAGACTCCGTGTAATCTCACAAATATTCGTCACAAAATTAAAAATCTCCATAAGATCATTTAGAGAACCAGTCTCAATACAAGTCATTCCACAGTACAGTCCAAACAAAAGATGATATTCTTCTTTCCCACCACATACATAAGCTAAATTCACTAGGGCCCGGTCTTACTGTTTTATTGTGAAAAATACCAGCCTTTTGACTAGCTACAATGTACTTAGATGTATTCAGGCTTATATCAAACTTCTCATGCCTACTGAAGAAGCCAATTCAAGCTTTTGATGTTGTACAAAAATAAAATTTAGTGAAATATATGTCATATTTCTTCTGTACTTCTTGTACTACTGCAGTATTAGAATTCATGGTAATGCTCCCATCTTAGTACATGGATAGGACCAATATTAACCAGAAATATCACTGATGATGATTAATACACCTACAAAAAATAATTCATGCGCTAAGTCTATTGCTGATTTTACAGTCATAATGTACTCATACATCACTGCAACACATCTCACGCTATTTTCAGAAAATGGGTCCTACACTACTATACGTCAAGTCACATGTGTGCAAAATTTCTATACTCTAGCTGACCCTCACTGAACTATATGATCCTTGGGGAGCTCTATGCTCTTCAATCATTTACGATTCAACACTGTTCTAGGTGAAGTTCTGTAATTACCAAAGTCTGTGCACTGGTATGCAACCACTGTGAGTCAGCCTCAGACTGTAGTCTCTGCTGGCGTAGGGCCTCCTCTATACGCTCCATCTCATTCTGCCTCTCGGATTCTGTCCGCTCCTGAAAGAAACACAATACAATGAATTCATAAGCCATCAGCTGGTGATTCAGAGACTTTCATTTCTATCTCACCATCATACTCCAAACATGAGGCACTGTGGATAACTGACATGTAGTAATTCTCAGCATGCAAAAGAAATCAAAGCCCCACTTCACAATCTTGTCTTTTCTGGGGAAAAGACAGCATCAATCAGGTAGACTTTTAAAACTTGCTCAGATTAGAATAGAATTAGATGATATCAAAACTGACAGATCTGTTAATGGTATTAATATACACATTAATCACACACAACTCCATGGTACCAGAGTGAATTAGGATAGGGAGATACTTATGGCATCATACTGATTGGTTAAAATCACAGTATTCTTTTTACAAAATTATTTCAGAAATCTTACTCATGCACAGGGTGATGACCAGTCAAAAAAATATATATAATTGAGAATGATGATTCAAACTATGCCTTCTTCCCAAGTCAGTTGTAGTTTCACAAGAACTGCAGCCATCACCAAAGAACATGTTGTCTGACTATGACTTCAATTTGTTCCGCTACTCTTATGATCATTTTGATGCATGGCAGCATACATGCCTATGACATATATGTATACTTCCTTACAGATTACCTTGAATAAAGTATAGTGTTTCACTTCCACTTCAGCACCATTATGCTAATTCAAACTTATGAAAGCAATAATCACTTTCTCACAGAGCATGCACACATTCTTGCCACTATGGATGGAAACAAAGCTTGCATCATCACAGTAGCAACCCCTTGGTTTGGTAGCCACTCCACATGGCTTATTATTCATCACTCAATCATCCTAATTGTACAAGTACATCAAGCCCATTATGCTTATCTTTCACAAAGCAATCCTTGGGGCAACAAGAAAATGAAGTGTGTGAAAGTGTGTTAAAATCCTGAAGTCCCATAGGCTTTTGGTACAAAGCCCAGACTTGAATTGAATAACAAAATGTGCCTGAACAAACTGTCTTCAGACATACAGAGCATGAGGCTGTTCCTCGTATGCCCATTGCTAAATGTAAAAATTGCTAACCAGTACTATCAATGTTGACTGTCAGTCAAATCACACTGGCAAACACCTTCCAGTAGAAACCAATACTGAGAGCCAATCACATTGCCAAACTGATGCTGTAAGGCTGCATGACCTTTCAGTGAATGATCATGGACAGGATGCCATGAGGAGCAAAGTTCATAGACTGACCAATCAATTGGAGTATGGTTCCATACATCCACCAGATCCATCAAGAATTACTTCTAGCCTCAGATAGGCTCTAAAATGTGGATTCACCTTTTGGATAATGATCAGCTCATGACATATTGATGCCAACTACAATTATTCAGCTTGTCTTATCTATGTCTCCCTAAAGAGTTGATGAAGGAAAGTGAAAATCATGTTGCACAATTACCAGTAGCTGTGACTGTCATGGTTCATTTCATTGATCTATCCTAAAGACTTTCGAGAAACATGCTTCCTTCATACCACTTGGAAGTCAATGTCTAACAGACTACCTTGTAAGCCTGTGAAGTTGATGGTTAGTGTGTTGCAAATGTTTAGTTAATATCTATACTAGCACATTTTACCTTTGTGGATGGATTGACATTTGTGATGAAAAGGAGGAGGGGGGGATGATGGCAAGGAGTGTACTTTGGACTGACCAAATGACAGCATTGCTAATATGTATAGTGTACCAAGAACAGATATTTCAATGTGAAACTGACCAATGACTCACATTACAGATCTACATGTATGCAGGAATAGAAAAAAATTGGCAAGATACTACTCTAACAAAAAAAAAAAAAATTACTGACAAACCCAAGCTTTTATTCTTTAAAGTTACATATGTGTCTAGATGCACACATGCACACCCAAATTACTGTGATCACATAATAAAGCAGCTTTCCCTTGTACAAATACAGTGAAATGACAACTATACATCCGATCAAACAATGATTCCACAAAGCAGTTCAACACACTTGTGTTTGATATATATAGATCAGGAGAGATGTGTTGAAACATAATGAGTATGACTAAGAGAGTCATTAGTGGTTTCTTTCCCACAAACAGCATTTACCATGATACTGTACCAAGAAGTGAAGGCAATTTCATATGAAAGGTAGACATTTTTTAGTTCCCTACTCACACAAATATGACAGACTGTGACTTCAGAACAAGAGGTCAAGGAATTTGATGCACTCTTAGAGCATTGGGCAATGTTCTGTTCAGTGTTTTGGGTGAATCACAGCTCCTTTTAACCAGTTCATATCAGCATTTGTGACCTAGCACAAATGCTTAATATATTGGTTTATACTGAACACTTTAAAAGTGTTGATGAGTAGACTGTAAGCTTTAATAACAATGATATGCAAGTGTAGGCCTATGATTTGCCTTTAACTAAAAATTCAAACTCACTGATATATCTCTGAGAAGTTTGGATTCTCACAGAAATAGTGGAGGAAAAGAGATAAATCAATACTGATTGTGGAGTTTTTAATCACTAAATCTCAGGATAAAGAGCAGTGATTTGTACCACACTGTGCATGTGGGATTTATAGGAATAACCTGAAAATTGGCATTTTGTCCTTTCATTCTAACAAATTATATGTCTATCTCCAAAGAAAGGCTAAATTCATGAGGTTGTTTATTAATCATATTATTCTGTTTACTCCTTGTATGTGTGACACATATCAGATACTTTTAACTTTTGCTGAAAGCTGAGCTAAAAATAAGCAAGTAACACACATATTCCAATCTCAAAGATGGCAGGTCAATATCTTCATCGATCAGGAAAATGCCCTTAAATTGAAACTGCACAATCCCGAGCCAAATTGTGTTCTGCATGTGAACACTACTGATAAAATTTCTTGGTTGTTTCATTCTGCCAGGTCCTATCTAATAATTCCATGTATGTTAAAAATTACACAAAAACAAAAAATACAAACAAAAACAAAGAAACAACTAATATACTGGCGCAAGGCAGGCCTAGTCAATCAAATAGACATGTTCTGTTGATGGTTACTTTGTACCAGGGACATGACATAGTGAAAGGCATCAATTATGAGAAATTTAAAGTGAGAAGATGGCTATCCATGTTCAATAAAAAATAGAATTCACAGAATCAGAAAGCAGAAAAGATACAACAGTAAAGTAACCCATAAAATAACAAGAGTAACAAAGCAGTTTTCTGAATGTGGTTGCCCCCCTATTGCTGAAACCACTTGGCCAAAATTTGGCAGTCACTTCTATAACCAGTCATTGTATATCAAACTGACCAATCCTGCCTTATCATTTCATATCCACTCTGAAGAGCAGCTTGAGTGACATGAATATCATTTTATGGTTATTTTTCTGAAAAATAATTTGCAGATTGGTTTACAGAATTTTATACGATTTATATAATTTCTTATTTCATACATTACCTTGAAAAAAAAAACCAAATATCAAATCTTACAGGAAAGCTTTGTCTGCAAGGATGAGGAAAATGTACTGCTTTTTATATCTACCATGTCTTGCAGTTTTATGAAAGATCATTTTCTCTACAGAAATGTGATTTGTGATTTTTGGTTTTGTTTTTGGTTTTTCTTCTCTTCTCTTTTTTTAAAGCACCTACTTCTTCGGGGGCTTATTGTCAGATTGTAATGACAACAAAGAAAAGAGAAAAAGAAAGAAAGAAATTGCAGAGGGGAAAAAAGTGATGGTGACTGATATCACCTAATAATGTCATCAAGTGAGCAGGACTTGGCATAGCTTTACCACCTCACAAGATAGTGATAGCAAGTACACATCAAAGAGCCTCATACTGTCAGAAATGATTATGTAGTGCCTTTTCTCAAACACCAGAATACAATGCTGAAAACACAACATGCTTGACATATGTTTTTAGGTACAGACCAAATACTCCACCTCAAAGGCTCTGCCGAATTATCATCATATGCTACAGAAACATGAATGAACACTAAAAGAGGAAAGAAGCAGATATTTATAAGGGCACAGAGAGGCCCTGGAAATTCATGTTGACACAGGGGGTCTATTACACTCATGCAGCAGAATCTCTACAGCACATTGCAAATCAACTATTTCTATTCTAACCATTAAAAGCACACAACCTACATGGGAAAACTGCAACATCATTGTACAGACTCGATGGGTGGACATGCAATTCACAGGCTTCTAACAATAATGACAGCAATATGCATCAAGCAACGTTGCATGCAACGTTTCTTGTTCCTTACCTCACTGCTCATGGGCCTGAGCAGGTCCGGTATGACATTGGAGCCCGGGGTTGGGCTGTAATAGGGGCCCTTGAGAGTGTTGGTATTAGGGGAGGATGTGGTGATTGTGGTAGAGGAGGAGAGAGGGGGTGGTAGGACTTTGGTGGTACTTTGGTAATGGCTCGAGGGGAGCTGGTTGGACAGTAAATTGCCTGTATTGGCATAGTTTGGGAAGCCAGGTCTTGATGGCTGTGTAGGGACCATGGGTGAGACAGGCCAAAATGAGGACATAAGGAGGGCAGGGAAGACCACACAGTAAAGAGAAACAAAATAAATAAGATAACACATACACTCACCAAAAAGAAATCACTAGTGGTGAAGACTGCTGACCAATTATTGTTTATTCCTTCTACCTTTTTCATTATATCTAAATGTATTTGACAAATGTTAGAAACTACACTTTCTGACCAAATACACAGAAGGAAAAAAATGTCTATCAGAAGAGAGCTATGGCCTTGTAAATGAAATCAAAGGATTACATCGGCAGATCAGGAATCACCCACTCCATTAAAACGAATAAAAAAGAGTAACAACAATGTGATCTGAGAGGATTTATACCAAGCTGTTATGAATGTACTTGAACACTTGAATAAATACAGTATCACATTAATGAAGCTGGGTTGCGACAATTAAATCATTATCTTTCTAATAGAATTTTTCTGTTTTGGTTTATTTTTAAGCCTCAATGGCAGAATCATGACTTCATAATCTTTACAACCTAATTAACAATATATCCTATTAACGCCTTATACAGAAAAGATGCACAACTATGTCACCAAGCAGCAATTGTTTCAATCTGCTCAAGTTTGGTAAAGGTGATTAATCCCTGATTGCAAATTACAGAGCTGTGCACTATTACACATAAAGTTGACACAAAGCAATTCCGGATGTGTTCAACTGATTCAACACAGTACCATTCATTTTGTTCTTATTGTTTTATCATGTAGATCATGTGCAGAAGGTTAGGAAAACCAACTTGAACCACTTCCGGTCATTTGTCATTTCCAGAACAGAAACAACCCTTCTCCCAGAATTCAAGTGAACTTCCTCTTCCAGAGCTTTGACTGTTCGGGCATTGCAACAAACTAGGGGTCACATTTCCTGGACAACTTCCTCTACAGAACTTCTGATGTACACTTTGAGGTGATACTAGGAATCTGGTTGAAGGGCATCACTGATCAAAATGTGTACAATGTACTGATTGACTGATTGACGGATGGATGGATGGATGGATTACAACAGGGCACAATAGTATCCCCCCCCCCCACACACACACACACACACATTATGTTCATGTAGATGATTTAGTGTAATTTTGTGTGCAACTGCACAAGACACACTGGAATATCCTTTAAATCAAAATTATGTGTACAACTTGTATAATTATGTATACAGGCACCAGTCTGCCATATTGATTCCTTGAATGCAATGAAGCACATAGTATGATAGTAGATCTATGGTACAAAATCAACACCAGAATAGTGAGTGTATTCAAGGTACTATACTTTCTGACCAACAGTGTTGTGGATTGGTACTGACGAGCATCACACTTCTTTTTCTTTATTTCTGCCTGACATGAAACACCCGTCAGTCCTCCAGCTTGCATTATGGGATGCCTCATAAACACTCTTTGCTACATGTGGGGCACACAGGCCATCCAACACAGCATCTTCAGAAGATTGCTGCTGGCTGGGAATGGTTTCTCCAGCAGATCTGTTACTCAATCTAGAAATGTCCTTAAGTTGACTGGCATGCATACAGTTTGACTTAAGTACACCTTGATGCTGTGAGACACACGATTGGCAAGGAATCAAAATGACATGTTTGACACTTTGATGGCACAGCCCTGAAATGTTTAGAGTGGCTACATTGTGGATATATCATACATTCCTTGAACAAGAGATTTCATTTCCTCAAAATAAATGGTTTAACATTACACACAAAATGCATAAATTAACCCTAAATCATTTGAAAAAATATGATGAATAGTGAAATTTGAGCATTTGTGACCGTGCATCACAAAACAAACAAAAAGTCCCACCCCTTGATTTACGTGAGAGTTCAAAACAGGAGAAATGGGTCAATTGAGTCAATCTTGAGTTGTTCATATTTTCTGAGAGAGCTATCCTTCTTCTACATTATGCTTTAATTTGGGATCATTACATGAATGAGAAAGTATGTTTTTAGCACTTTTTCTGCAACCCTTTTTGGGGGAGAGTAGAATGATCAGGTATGTTTTAGAGGTCCCTTTTCATTTCTTGAAATCCCAAGCACTCTCTTCAATTTCAAGACTAATAACTTCTAAAAGGATATCGCTACTGCTTTGAAAGCTCGCATTAATCATGGACAGAATGTGTTAATGGAACATGCCAAATTTCAGCTTAATGTGAAAATCCCTTCATTGTTGTTGCTCAGGTGGTTTACATCAGGTGTTTTGTCCCTTTCATCGCACAGCTAGCACGGCTTGGTAAAGATGAAGTGCTTGAATAGACTCTGTATTTCAGAATCTCTTTTCTCGGTTCACACTTTTCCAGAGTGTGTGCTTTCTTTCCAGTATTTAGATAGGTTAGGGGAGTCCTAAAGCTTAGAGTCTGCTATTTCAGAATATGCCCTTAACTAAAAATCCATGTCTGGCGACTTTTTGTTTGTTTTGTGGTGCAGGGTCACATTTGCGCTGTTTGCACTTAACCTCTGACCTATGACCCCATGGCCCACAACTCTCTCCAGTTAATAACTACCTGTAAATAATAACCGGGGATGGTATTGACATTTTCTGGGAAAAAAAAATCGGAAATCAAAATTTTCAGGTGATTTTAATACACGAAAATTGAAAAATGTGTACAGACTTTAGAGAAAAAAAAAATCTGAAATCGTATTTAAATCTACAGAATATCACGCCTGATTAACATATAATGCCACTTCTCATGATATGAATTTTCATGGTGATTCTGGAAAATTTCACTTCACAATAACAAGTGGGCATTTGGGTAAGAAATGGTGGTACTGAAAGGCCTCTAAAACAAAAGCATCGATCATGAAACATATACTATACACACATAAAATGTATGGCATATGGAAGGCATCAGTGTGGCAGATTTGTGGAAAGCACTTTACCTTTGGAGGTGGCTCCTCAGGGAATCCCCAAGTGGAGAGTATGCGTCTCTTCTCTTGTTTCATCAGTGCCTCCTCCTGCTCCTTCTCCTCCTCCAGAATTTCACTTTTATCACAAACAAGAGTTAATAGGAACAAGGTGTTAGATACATGGACGAATTCAACATCAACAACATTCTAGAGAGTGCCTTCATCTCAGCTTCATACTATTACAGAATCTCATAGGTCTGAGACAAATTTTACGAAAACATCTATACAGTAATCATATCTGTTTTCTGGAAAGAAATACCTAGTTGGTATTTTTTATATTGAAGAGCAAGACATCAGACTCAGCAGATTACAATATTGTGAAGCAATGACCCAATAGTCATGAGCTCATGAAGTGCATACAGACTGTGATCTAGTTTGCATAAACTCAATACAAGCTACAAAGTATAACAAATTTGGAATATATCAAGATTGGTAACTAACATTGAGATGAATAGGAATGATTGCAAATTTTCCTCCCCTTAAAAAAAAAAGAGAGAAAAGAATAAAATATATATATACATTATATATCAATTCAACAATAAATTGTACCTATCACATGCACAGTGACAAAGGAATTCCTAACTTAAAAGCACTTAAGTTTACATACATTTGTAGCATTTGATTTTTCTGATGTGAAGAATGCAACAGCAGTGAATCAGAAATATTGTCATAGCAACATATCAATCATCAGCTTTTTTTTTTTCGTATTCAATATAATGTGTGTTAGATTATAGAAATAAACTGAGTAAATCAATAATATTAAATGGATAAACTGATTGAAAAGCATAAATATATGCATGACATAGTTTAGTGCATTTCCAACTGAAAGTATTATTTAATTTTCTTTCAACTGCATGTATTGGTAAACAAGACAAAGGAAAAATAATGCATTGCTCGAATGTTACGTTGTGCTGTTGTACAGGTGCTTGGAAAGAAGATATCAATATGCAATCAATGAATACAGTGTTAGTACAATTGTTACAAATTTCTTATAAAATTATGTTGATACATACAAGGTAAATAGTCTATGATTCACTATAACAAATTACTGTAGAAATTTAATAGTATAGTTAGGAAACAAGTATCACACAATGCTTGTGAATGTTCACGAGAAAATGTCTTTTGCATGTTTACCCTCAGATGTTTTACAATCCTTCGAAAGGAGACAATAAAACTAATTCTACCATCTATCTGAGTCAACATTCTCATTACCCTAATACTTCATCATCATTTACACAGGGCTGCCACCCTCAAGATCAAGAGCATACACAATAAAACAGAGAAACAAACACATTTTGGTTAAGAAATGGGAAAATTGCATGTATTCAGCATAAAATATTCCCCCCCCCCCCCCCCAACAAATGTCAACCACATATTCCCTCACTTTAGAGTAGAAATAAACAGTCTAAATATGACATGTTCTAGTATCACCATCTCCATCATGGGCCAAGCCCTGATCATAACTATGCCTGCACAGGCTGAAAATCTTGAGACAAACTAACCAGTGTTCACACATGCAAGGGACAGACTGCCAGCGATACCACTCCTCAAAGGGGAGAAAACTGTAATCCTCATCAGTCTGAACTCCCAAACAACTCAACAACCAGACCATAGTGATGAAATCTCCAAAGCTCAGCAAGCAGATTAGAAGACGCTTGAGATGAAACAGGGATTGTATACCAGCAAGGTACTCTGGAAGGTCCTCACTTGACAGGAGAGACAGTTCTATTGCTTGTTACAGAAAATATGTGCCACAATGAGCATTTGTGGTGAAGCGAGATGAGTCAGAAAACTGCGGCTCTCACATAATAGCTCTGATAGCTATCAGGTGCATGACAAGTTCCCTTATACTCCAGTGACCTGCTGTCCAGTCAAAAGGTAACTGCTTTATTTTTGAATTCCTCGAAAGCTTTGGAGTTTAGCAAACTGGCTATTCCCAAGTTCAACCCAAGGAAATGATGTCACTGCTGATATATAGATTAGATACTGCAACAGGATCCAAGAAATGTTCCCACAAGCAGTTACATATGTCAAATATAAAATCACAAAGTTACTTGAATTTGCTACCAATTTCAGGGAAAGTATTTTCCCACCAGTTTCATGGTCAGTAAGAGAGGATAGGTAGCAGAAGTTTGCTGAATCCAAGAATCGGGATGGATTGAAGGATGGCCTGCTTTGTCCACACTCTTATAGCTGCCAGCTCCACGTCATCTTATATAGGATGTTATTGACATCATGCATACACAGGAAGTATTACATAAGTTTCTACGTAAAAGAAGCAGCCCATACTGAGACAGCTCCCCTCGGGACAGCTGTGGGACTGAGGTGTAACGTGTTTCCATGGTACAGCAGCTGAAACCACAGCATGAATCAGAGCTTATTAGTTTCAGTGCTGACGGCACTCGCAACAGATTTGCCTCCACCTTTGTTGAATAGATTCACACATCATAACTTGGTAAACAGCCCATACCTAGCCTCTTGAAAATTATTTTTAAAAAATGATGTAAACAAGTATTTCAATGTCAGTTCTCAAGAATTACCATGAAAAAGGTTCACAAACATTTTACATGACAGAGGGCAGTGTATCATGGACCATTTATTTATAAATGCCTTTAATGGTGCAGGGTGCTACATAACTTTATTTTACCACTTGCCCAGTCCGGTAAGCAGATTTTCAAATTTGCTGCAAAACACTTGCCCGAACATTAATCTTATTTGCCCAACAAGGAAGTTCAAAATATAAGGAAATAATATTGAAAATCATGTGTTAGTCAAAGGCTTAATAAATCACAATCATTTAAATAAATGGCACACACTTATTTGCACCCTTAAACACAATGGAGTAACAGACTTGGTCTGATCAAGTATTGTTGGTGCATTGTAATGGGGCTTGTTCATGTTGTGAACAAGGGTTAGTGTTTGACAGTTGCTGAAATGAAATATAACATGTGATGTATCATGAAACAGCCATTATCTTTGGGCTTCTGTAGAGTTGACTTGTGTGGGTTTACTGGGGGAATAAGTGAAAGAAAAGGTGGCTTCAAAACTTTCTGCTTGCCCAATTCGGGCAAGCATTTGTTCTCATTGTTCAAAAACACTTGCCCGAAATTGATTTTTCACTTGCCCCGGGCAATCGGGCATGCGCTTATGTAGCACCCTGTGGTGTTACAAAAATAAATTTGCATTGGGTTTTTCATGGCAATTCAATAAGTATCACTTCCTTATTTGATATATATATAGAGAGAAGATGAAATACATTTTCACTCAGCCAAGAAATGTTTTGCAGACTACATTCAACGTGACATAAGCCATAACTAAACTTAATTTGATGTTAGCTACAATATAAATACATGGCAAACATGTCATGCACCATGACTAAAAAGTATTGGAATGAGTTTAAAAAAGAAAACTAAAAAATAAGAATAACTCAAAGCCAAGACTTGCTATCTGGCTCTCCACTTCATCAGGTTCAATAAACATGTGAAATAAAGAATGTACAATATGCCAGTACTCACTCAGTTCTGTCCATGTACATGTATAGGGAAACAAATTTGTTTTGCATTCCCATTTTCACAGTTTTTAATTTATGGCGGTTTCTTTAAAACTGCAGCCAATTAGGTAAATCTGGTACTTAAAATGAACAACTTTTCTCTGATGGTGCTACTGGGAGTACCAGTATATGTTCTAGTCTATATAAAGTGTGTATTGTACTTCCTTTTTTAGTGCAAATCAATGGCTTTGGTGTCCTTACATTGCATTAGAACTTAGTATAAATGAGCAAGTTAATACTTTTCTGTTGTGAACTTTCCTCTGCTATTTAAAAAAAAAAAATAGTAAAACATGCATTGAAAAAAGACCATTCATATCATCAAAAAGCAGATAAGTATCAGTTAAGAGCTGCAAACTGTGCATGTGCACATACAGGCACACACACAAATGAAGTACTGACTGCAGTAGGGCTTGTGTTGCCAAAGCAGAGTCAACAATGGCAGCTCAATAAACAGGAAGTGCACATTTTGTATGGGCAAAGCACTTGCTGATCACAAGGATTTGATATGAATTTTGGTAGCTGCATGAGCAGCTAGGTGTTGCATTTTAAACATGGTTCTTTGAAATACCAATGAATTGAAAAAGTTCAAGATCAAAATAATCACTATAAGAATATTCTGATTGAAAGTTTAAATCATGCAAACTCTGGGACTGTTGTTAATATAAACATTAGTTTGTTATCAGTGTAATTAATGTTTTCTTTCCATGACAAATTTATGCAAATATATGTATACATGTATACGACTCCATTCCTTCTTTAAAGTAGATTCATTACATCTTTAACAATACCAAGGGTTTCACACCAACAAACAGTACATCATGCCCCTCTAACTCCTCACTAAACCACAAAGCCTTGCAATCTATATAATACACTCAACACAGATTCATCAGGATCATGGGATATCACACATAACCTCACGGTCAATCTTTTTTCACCCTGCACACCTCCTCATGATGATGAGATGATATGAGATTATGATTTTCTACGTCAGTCTCGATGTACACGGTACCGCCCCCCCCCCCCATCTGCCTAGATTTCATATCCCGCATACAATAGTAACAAAAAGCAAGAACTCTAGAAACTAAAGTTTTGCTCCCAAACTGAAGTGTATGAAAGGAAGTTATAACGCCTTGTCGAAACAGAGTGCAATAAAAAATATGTTTGAAAATATACATAGTCAAATTCCTCTTTGTGTGTGTGAGTGTATTTGTTAGATGGCACCAACTGAAACATTTATAGGCTGCTCAGGAGGTTTTGTGTCAAGTTTCACCATTCATAAGCAAGAGCAAAGCAAAGTAATGCATGGCAGTCCATCTGAAATTTAGCAAATATACATAAATAAAATTGACAGTAAATGTATCTCAGGATATTGAGTATAAAAGGTTCAGTAATAATACAGACATTTTTTCTTCATTTTGTGACTGAAAATCTGAGTGTGTGAAAGTTTGTTACGCTCTGCTATGGTAGTGGCCTAACGTGGTTGTGCATTGTAGATTGTACTATTTGCAGTGTTAACATATTGATTTCTACATACAACTATTTAACATGTCTTAAATGTGATTTTGGCAAGGGCACATTTTGAGGTAGAAAGGTAGTGCTTCTCTTCCTGCATATTCACTCATTTTATTCTACATCAAATTTTATCAACTCAACAAATTAATATGAACAAATGAGAATATCTGCAATATGTTAAAGCAAACAAAAGATAATAGATAAGCAAAGTATATTGCAAAAGCTGCTGAACAAAATGATAATTTTATGATGGGGAAAATTGAGAGTCCCAAGCCTAAACTCATAAGGGTGCATAATTTCCTGTATGATGTGTTCTCAGAAAACTTACGCTTCCCACTTACCATGGAACTGATTGATTCGCAGCCAATAGAAGGCATTCTTTCCTCATAGCACTCAAGATATAATATATGCAATGAAGAGGCAAGGTACACATTATCTAAATACAGCCAATAATGCATTCCTCCTCATACAGTAGATAATGCAACCAGAATGAATAACAAACTGTATATAAAGATGGACCACACAACAGTCATATTCATCAAATTTGTATCAGTGTCTTCAAATACCTTTAACTGTGAAAATTTTGGCATTTTTGTTGGTGTCATCCTCACTATCAACATTACTATCACCTCCATGACCTATAAATCCACTCATACATGTAATGGTAATGAAGAATTGGTGTATTTCTGTTAACATCATATACAAATGTGCAATCAAGGAAGAGAATGACAGTGCACCCTACCATCTACCAAATGATCATAAACTATTATACTCAGCAAGCACTTCGCTGCATGCAAAATCAAGTAGATTAAAACTGACGATATTAAATGGCATGTTTGAATAGGAACCATTTCAAAAACTCTGCATCTTCCTTGGTGTATGTAGCACAGAGTGTGTATGTCCGACTTTATGTATATTCTCGAGTTAAACAATTAATGTTCATTGACAGAAAGATTTGACAGAAAGATATTGAGTTGGACACACATCTCTATGAGTGATGAGGACACAGCGGTCAGACAAACACACTGGAGGTGACAGCCTCAGTGGGAAATGACATCATTCCTTTCACTCTACTTGTGACACTTTGACACTCTCTCCCATCCTGGGCCTCTACTGGCATGATGATGTCACGACATGACGGGGGTAAACAATAAACATCCACTTCCGCAGCAGATCACGTATGACCAATAATCTTTTGAATTGTTGAGAATCTTCCCTGTATGTACGTCATCCTCTAATAAGTTGCCTAATAGAACTTATTTAGTAAAAGTGTTTCCCTCTGTGCATACCTTGCATCAGAAATTCACCTTGGAAACCATTGCATTGTTGTGAAAATAAGCAATGAATAGTCACTTACAAAACCACATCATACGGCTCTAGATTTACAATATTACAAAGCATCCCTATTTGACATTAAATTCAATCAGAAGGTCTATGTCTCTAATGACAGTCAAGGTAATTGTGACTCTTTGGAACTTTGAGTCATGCAGTGAAGAACATGTAAATCATACATAATTGCCTTACTGACTGCTTCAAAGTGCATGTAAGAAACAGTACGTAAATACACCAGAAGGTGGACTGTACTTCACATGAAGAGCACACAGTGATAACTGTTTACTCTGTGAAATGTTTTACATGCATCACATTTCATCTCTCTGTCTTCCATTTATATCACCCTTCTTTTGACCTGACTTTGCAGCTACGTGTACATGTAGTCAAACAAGCAGCACAATTAGAATAGATTTTACACACCTACAGCTAGGATTAATTTGATGATGCATCATTGTCAAAACCTGAACTTCCCACTCAAGAATACTTGCCCTTTATGGTCATATTCTCATATTGGATATGTGGCCATACGAACTTATATTCTGGTATGTTACCAAACTCGCAGCATGAAAAATATTCATGTGCATGCAAGAAATTTTACAGCAAGCAGAAGAAAGTGTGTTTACAACAAATGGCAAGCTTACAATCAGACTGGCTGTGTGTATTTTACTGCGTACAAGGTATCAGTGCAAAATTAACATGAAACCACTACCGATACATAATGATGGGCACCAGGAAAATGATCCACAGCAATTTTTCATGATTATTTAAAACAAAAATATATTCAAATTCCAGTATCAGCAAGGACACATTTCTTCAACTGAAAGCTATATGATAATTGCTTTACTATTGGTTTGTTTATCAAACTAGGGCTAATCTGAAGAGTTATTCAAATAAATGACCTGTTTCAGACGAAATGACCAAATATTAGAATATAGTCCACATAGAATATCATCAGCTGAGAAAATGACAGAAATTTTCTTTGAATGCAAAGTCTTTGTGGTCGGAATAGCAGCATTGGTCTAACCAAGGATATATGGAATGCCACGATAGGTAGCCATTATGTCTCTAAACATTTCATATCTTTTCAATAGTTACAGTAACTAACATTACCTTCTTCACATGTTAAAATCTACACATGAGTTGCCAAGCATCCTTTGTGTTCAAAGGCAGAGAATGCTGTCAAAAACACCTACATCACTACACTTTCAGAGTTCCTCAAACTAAAAAAAAAAATGTCATGGTCAACATTCCTGATTAGAAGAAAGCATGCTAGGACATTCATGACAATACAGTTTGTATATGTAACTCACTGTAATCTTGTCTTGAGATCCTTGAAGTTTGGCCTCTTGGAAGGCTCATAGGACCAGCATAGTGTCATGACACTGTACAGGGTTGGAGGGCAGGCAGGGGGCATGGGCAGTCGCTCACCATTCTCTATCCGACCAATTACGTCATTGTTCTTCACTCCTTGGAACGGCTTGACTCCATACATGAGAATCTCCCACATACACACACCTATACAGTAGATAAATGTATCATTACCTGGGAAATTATGATTCAGTCTTTGAAAAAGAAAAATCTTTTTATGGGAACATATCAACATGTAAAATTTTATTAAGTATGAAACATTGGAAAGAAGTTTGTAGTATTTACATAATACAATACACAGGATCCTTTGAACACATTCATACTTTTTTTTAGGAATGATAAGAAGATGACAGTCTAAAGTCTCAGTTATGAGATCTATCATATTTAATACGGTTGTACTGCCATATATTTGTCATTAATAGTGAAGCAGAGACAAAGCATTCGTCAGTATCTTAACCCGTTGAGGACGAGTCCCGAGTATACTCGGGCAGGTGTCTATGGAAAATGCGTGTTGTAGCGAAATCAAACCGTCCTCAGCGGGTTAAAGAACACAAGAATATCCCATATAAAGAAAATGTAGGTGTTTATGCATGCATGCAACAAATAGACTGTGTAACTATATCTTCAAAATCGATCTCTGTGGCTTCTTTTCACTTAAATACACTGGCCGCTTCCAAGAATAAACAAATTAATGAAAAAGGAAAAATAATACCAAATACCACAGCCATTCAGCATGTGCTGATACACTGCAAAAATCAAGGCATACATGTGTGCAGTATCACCATGCCATGTTGAATAAACAGCCCCCTCTATGAGGATGGAAAGTAATGACAAGTTGCATGGCTCTTAGGAAATATTCTAATGCTACTCAATTCTTGTGTCCCTATCCTGCATTCTTTATCATTTATGCATGTACTGCAATAATGAAAATTAATTCTGTTTTTGCAAAGAATAAACCAAAATAAAAATGTCTTCTGAGAACAAAAAAAAAAAATCATTAAATATGATTTCTGCACTGAACAGTCATATAAAGGCAGTCATTACATGAAGTTTGAATGCAGTAACAAGATTCCATATAAAATTTTTGGTAATAACATAAATGCTGTATGTTTCTGTGCATGAATGAAATATGTCTTGTTGCACACATTTCTAAAGTTCAGGGGTTTTTTTTTCAGGCATGGTATGCTCAACTTTGAATGAAAACAGTTGTTTTTCATTAAATTTACCTTTTCTTTCAAAATTAAGTGGCAGGGTTTTTCCATGAAAGTAAAATCAAATTACAGCTCAATGTTTCAACAACTGCTTTGACATATTTGCAACGATACCAGATGACGTTCTTCATTCAAAACTTATAATTGCCGATTCTATGAACTTATGATCATGGTGAAGTTCATACATCTTTTCTCTTGTTTAAGACATAAAGGAAATAAATTACTGCTGGTATAAGTGTTAGACACATGCTTGACACATCACAAAATGCTTAATGCCATCAAAAAAAAAAGAAAAAAAAGTCAGTCAAGACTTCAGAGTTTTCTTGTTGTTGTCTATACTTAAAACTTTACTCATATTTGATGAGAGGGAAACTGATTTGGATGTTAGGACACTCTTTGTACACTGGCCTGGCAAGTTTTCAAGGGTGGTGCCATATATAATGCTGTAACAATTGTAGAGTAAGAAATGCAGACATACTGTACATACCAAACATCCAAACATCACTCGCAGAAGTAAAACGTCTAAAGTTGATTGACTCTGGTGCCATCCACTTGATTGGGAGTTTACCTTTGGATGCTGTGCAGTGAAGAAAACAGAGTTACATACTACAAGGCAAAATTTTACAAGTGTACATATTTGTCTTAGTATACATCCATTTACACATTTTGTGAATACTTTAGAACATGTATCATTGACTTAAATCACATAAACCAATCTTACAGTCTTGCTGCTGATATTGCTCATCCAAGAACTCTCTGTTTAATCAGGAACCACTTACTCAGGTACCGCTTAATCGGGTACTCCGCTTGATTGACTTACAAGCTGTAAAACAGTTCCTCATGCATGCTAATTGTACCAGATAATCAGGTAGGTATTACGCATAAATAGGAATTTTCCAGATTAACCTTATCTATTTCCATAGTTTCTTGCATAAAGCCTGTATATTTTTTTTTAGTAAATTTGTGTAAATATAAATTATGAAGAAACTGTAAGGTGCAAAGAGTCAATAGAGAGCTTAGGTTGACGTTTGAACATGCTAAATGTGCAGTGGATGGCCGATTTGCCGTATCACTGGTAAAAGTAAGCACATTTATGCATACCGTGTATGAACCCTTGCACCAGCACTACACACACTACCAACACCTGGATTGATGAGGACTCAGGGCTGCATGCAGATTGTTTGGAAAATTACACTTCAGACACTAATCCTGCTAGTAAGTAAGTCTGTTATGTGACTTCAAATAAGCTGTTGCTGTAAATGAAATACCATGCAGTGTGTCTGATGCTTAAAGGAGTCTTATTAGTATGTGGTACAATGTATCTGCGTTGTGAATGAATGAACATGCTTTCCAATTAATCGGGTACTCCGCTTAATCGAGTAGGAAATGCTCTGCCAGACACTACCAAATTAAGCGGAGGCTACGATACATTTATACTACACAGAGTCAATCGCACATAACACCAAGTAGGTCGGTTTGTTTCTGAAGATATCCGCATCTGGATAAAGCTCCTATGAATATAATGATTGATCATTGGGGACTGTACTTGTTATTTATTACTTGGTACTCGAAAAAACATCAACAAGGTTACCTTTGTAGTAGGAATGGTCATGGAGTAATCTAGAGAGGCCAAAGTCTCCCAGCTTCACGTTGTCCTTGGCAACCACAAGCAAGTTCCTTGCAGCAATGTCTCTGTAAAACAAAATTAAGTATGGAAACAACTTCCATCAGTTGTTGACTCTTCCTCACAGTACTCAAACAGCCTGCATGTGTTAATGCTGCCATAACTTACTGGTAAATTCATTTCCACTAATAGCAGAAGTAGCTGCATATTAGAACAAAATACATGCTCTACAGCAAACATGCCAAAGTTGCCTTTATCTTGCAAAATTTGCATTGTTCTATCACTGCATCCCAGCTGAAAAATATAACATGTACTTTTCAACATGAATAATATTCTACAAATGCACTTAAATTCACAAACATATTTTTGTATAATGTAATGACAAACAGCAGCATGCAAAAGAGTCACCTATGACTGTCATGAGTATCTTCCCTTTCAAGAAGCATGCTGGGAAAACTTCCAGCTCAAAAAGGAATTCATTGCTTTTTATATAGATGTTCTTTAACCACTTCACTCAGTGAGTGAAAGTACAAAGGTGATGAAGAAGGTAGCCAGACTTGAGTCATTTGAGTGGGTGTTACAGATGCATTGTGAGGTATTGGTGTGAAAGGCTGTAGTAACAATACATTGTAACTGGAATGAACATTCTTTTAAAATCCCGAGAAATGATACACCTTTTCAGAATTGTCGAAAATTTCTTAGTATGTCTGCTGGCTTAATAGTACATCACAGTTAGCAGATATCAGGCACAACACTAACAAAAAATCCAGAAAAAAAGTGTATTATAATCTTTTTATCTTTTAAACTTGTCAAGTTTAAAAAACAAGTTAACATAACGTTTTAATCAACATTTAATATCTGAGCTGAAAACCCAAAATCCTGGCTTGAATTTATTTGATGG
Source organism: Diadema antillarum (assembly GCF_040938485.1). NCBI lineage: Eukaryota > Metazoa > Echinodermata > Echinoidea > Diadematoida > Diadematidae > Diadema > Diadema antillarum. The sequence continues at coordinate 115,592 of NW_027272900.1, read as the reverse complement.
TTTTGTGGTTGGTGATCACAAATGAAAGCAATGAAACAGACAGAACATATCTTATGACCATTTTTGCTCACTTGTGATTTATGAAGATAATACACAAGCATGTCATATCTCATTGTCACTGGCAATTGAGTTAATATAATTGTCATTGGTAATTGTGAACATCCCCTAAAACTCTTTCTTGTAATAAGAGACCCGCGGGTCACGCGCTGACCTGAGTATCGCAAGTTCACCTTCCATGCATTCTTGCAAACTCTTACCTGAGAACATTGGAAACTTATGTTGGGGGGCATGGTGTCCATTGACATATTCCATCACACTGGTAAAAATAGCTGCCAAGTACACTGTACTTTATAGAATGTTGGATTATGCAGCTTGGGAAAAAAGACTTAAAGCTCTATCACTTTTGATTAGAACATATTATTTAATATTCATTAATTTAGGAGGTTTGGACCCCCTGGGGCCCCCAAGGAAAGCATGGTGCCCATTCAAACACTTTGAGATCTTATCCCTATGGGAATGCTACTTGACAAGTTTGATGAAAATCCTTTGTGTTGTTTTCAGCAAAAAGCTGAAAATTTAGGCCCGCATTTGGACCCCTCCCTCATCCCATCCCGCTTCCTTGGGTCCCAAGGGGGTGGGGGGGGGGGGGGGTAGGGAGGGCACCCCTGATTCTCCCATGAACAAACTTGAAACAAAAGTCATCAATATACTGACTCATTGTATTAACTTAGCTTAATCACTTCCAGTTCTAGAGAAAATCTGTAAAGATTCCTTACAGGAGGGGGGGGGGGGGACCCCTGGGTCCCCCCAGGTGGGGCATGGTGCCCAATTGATGGAATTGAGATTCTATCCCCCTACGGATGCTACCTGCCAAGTTTGGTAAATATTAGTGATAGGGTTTTCAGGAAAAAGATGAAAATTTACAATTTCGGTCCAAATTTAGGCCCCATGGGGGCCCCTGGGGCCCCCAGTTGGGGCATGGTGCCCATTTGATGGGAATGAGATTCTTTCCCCCTAGGGATGCTATCTGCCAACCTTGGTGGAAATTCATAATGGCATTTTCAAGAAAAAGATGAAAATGTACAATTTGGGCAACATTAGAACCGCTCCCCACCCCCTCCCCTGGGTCCCAAGGAGGGCACCCCTGATTCCGCCATGAACAAACTTGAAACTACAGTCATCAATGTACTAATTCATAGTATTAATGTAGCTCTATCACTTCTGATTCTAGAGAAGAAGATTTTTTTAAGATTCCTTAATTTGGGGGGGGGGGCCTTGAACCCCTCTGGGGGCCCCCCAGGTAGGGAATGGTGTCCACTTGAACAAATTGAGATCCTATCCCCCTAGGGATGCTACCTGCCAAATTTGGTGAAAATCGGTCAAGGGGTTCTCAAGAAGAAGATGAAAATGTAAAAGTTTACGCACGACGGACGCCGTTGACGCATGACGGATGACGGACGCCGGACGCTGGATGAAGAGCGATCGCAATAGCTCACTTGAGCCTTTGGCTCAGGTGAGCTAAAAAAATCATTCCAACTGTTTTCCACACAGAGAGCAGGAGCAGATCCACCTTTATCTCGTTTTACTTTACAAAATCAAACTCACCTGTGAACAAACTTCTTGCTTTCTAGATAGGAAAGGGCCATGCTCAGCTGGTAGGCGTACAATATCAGGGACGCTAATGTCAACTCTTCCTTGTGCGTCTGCAGAAACATCCTCATCTAGGAGAAATGTGATTCATATCTAGCATTAGATAGTGATTCACAGGCTGTGTAAACCATGATCACCTGACTGTATATAAATGTTCTCTTGAGAGAAGCTAGCTAGAGATGACAATCTTGATGACAATCCTGCATCATATTCTGATTGGTATTAGACTCACCTTTAACACATCAAGTGCCCAATCTTATTTTATCTGATAAGCTCACAATACACTGTTGCCTACCCTTTCACCAAGTCTGACTCGGTTAGCTTAAAGGAGACTTCAAAATGATTTTCAGACTTAAAGGGGCATAGTCCTGGTAGTGTAGATGGCGCTGTTGATGCTACTGTCGATCACCGTTAGCATTGATACAAAGATTGCCGAAATCGAGCTGTCATCAAGAGTAAAGCGCGTAGGTGTTGCTAAGTAACGTTGCCTTCGTTGTCTTCTCTGCGCATCACGCAGTCTGTAGTAATGCCAGGGTGCGTGCATATGTGCTTCTTATTATGACATCACAAAAGAAATTTGCTAAAGCTGTCATCCTCCTGAGCCGAATCATGAGCCGAACTGTCATCGGATCACTGACACAGTGGATCGGACTTCTTCGGACTCGGGAAAGTAGGCCAAAGCGTAAGCGCCCAAGAGAAGTCGATAGCATAGGTCTCTATAGGAAACTTGCGCTGTGCGCCCGTGTATGCATTTGACTAAAACACCGGGACCATGCACCTTTAAGCATTTGAACATCTATAAATTGGTCATACTGGGTACAGAGTTTCAGAATTAATGGCTATTGAAATGAGGAATAAGTCCAAATTCACTACAAATCACAAGAATGAGGATGATGACATAGCAGTTTCACGTAAGAATGCATGATTGGGTGTTCAAGATAGAAGAAAGCATGCTTGAATTCTACACAAGTATTATGATAAGCTGTTAAGCAAGTGGTATATATGTAATAGAATTACATTGCTACATTATTTGAATATGTGAGCCTCCTATGTCATCATCCTTGCTCAATGTAATATGTTTTGGGTTATCATTTGCTCTAGGACCACAAAAAAAAAAAAATCCACAAACCTATACATGGAACTATCGATTTACATGTATGTACTACATGATGTGAAATTCTGAAATCATCTGCAATGTCCCTTTACAATATAACTCTTAATGTGCCACGTTCGCATGCCCAACTCAGTCGACGGCGTGCCAACTTCACATATTCTGCTCAAACACACAAACCCGCCCAAACGGATCGATAAATCACCAAATGCCACAGTACAATGAAGCATTTGTCGCGATTCAGTTCCTCTGACATATAGCTTGCATTTTATGTGGCGATTGACCAGCAAGCAGTGTTCACTTCTGGATTTGCATGTAAATTCTACACATAAGTTACTGTCACTGTTTTGTGTGCAAAAGTAATGCATTCACAGTAATGTAGATCACTGGTCATTTGAAAGAAAAACAATCATAGATTTGTCAAACATCTTACATCAAAACAAGGCTTGGCACTTCCTCTTCAACTTTGCTCACTACACGTCCAGCTTTTAACAGAAATGTATTAAAGTTATATGTAAATTTGCTCAAAGCACAACTGCGTTGGTGTCTCAGAATAATGTGGCACACAAGGTTTCTACCATGGCACACAAAGATTTAAGGAGGCTGATTGAATCATATCAGGTGGAAGTCCAGTCAAGGCACATATCATCAGAATTCTTGATTTGGATTTGAGTTGTTCTACATGGAGCTGCAATGTCAAATGCAAGACTGAAATCATGTAAAACTTGAATGTAATCATGATCTTCATTACATTGCAAGGTTACGCAAACACCTTTATGCCCAGTTTTACTGGGATTCATAGAACGGGTGCCATTTTGGATGTTAACCAAGGTTAATCAATAATCTCACCGAGCAATTTGCTCTCATTTAATGGTGTAAAAAGTCATACACATAATCATGATGTACCATGTCAAACTGAGGGACTGAAGTCTTGGTTCAAGGAGAGCTTTGGTGTCATTACCTTTCAAATTCTTACTTCAGCAATGAATGACCACACTCAAGTGCATTCCAAGAACTTAGAAACTATCACGTGACTGGCTGTTATAAGCTGTTGTTCTGCAAACTGCAATTATTGTACAGTGCTACTGTTGTCAAGTGTTGAAGGAAACGTGGCTTTGAAGTTTTTATTACACTATCACAATGATAAAAGAAAATTACCATTATCCGGCCACAAAATGGACATCAAGAAGAGATACTGTATACGCCATATATATCGCGAGTCTAAATTTTTGCAAATCGGGATTTAACGATGATTTCGTGAGTGGTTACATCGTGATCATTGAGTACTGTACTGAATGGAGAAATGTACCGTATATGTGTGTGTTACATTCATATCGGGATCAGAATAACTTTTTTGTGTGTGTCTTTAATATCCTGAACGGCACCTGATTCTTGGAATTCGCAAAAATAAAAATGTCACCAAATATTTGGCGTATACAGTAACCTAGGATACCTCAAGCACCATTATTGTACTGAGTGGTGGAGTCATGAATAAAGACATTAGCATCATAGAGAGCTATCCACTGATATAAGTTTAAACTATCTACAAAAGGGTATTCTTTGAGAAAGTCCAACAACAAACTGAATCACTGACATGTTATCTGAATACAGGACAGTACCTTTTCCTGCAATTTTTTTAGTCTTATAGAGTATTGCTATCACTGTTTTTGTCATCATAACTATTGTCAAGTTGCCATGGTTGTTGTTACTAGTTTTAGTGCCTAAATTCTATTTCACTGACTCTTTTAACTGATAAACAAAAGTTGTTACTCCAATGTGCTTGACTGACCTCTCCAAACGGCGCTAGCTCCATGACAATCCAGATGGGTGGGTCTGTGCACACTCCTATGAGTTTGATGATGTGAGGATGGTCAAACTGCTTCATAATGTCTGACATCAAGACAAGACACACACACAAACAAAAAAGAAAGATAATGATTTGTTACCAGGATATTCACAAACATGTACAATATGTATGTACTACTGTCCTCTAAAATTTAAGGAACAAAAGGTTACGCAATATTTTAGAAAGTTATACCTGGATAATACTTGAGTATGTAAAGTACTAAGCCATCATTTTATATATGAGATTAAAACCTAAAATGGCATTAAAACGCTTTATCCTGGCGAGGAAATTAAGCGCATGTTTTAGAAACAAGACACCAAACAGGTTAGTCATCGCATTCTTCATCAGCGACCAGGATGCGATGTGATGTTAGATTAAAAATCAGTTTCTGAAGCAGAACATACACACAAGGGTATACGTCTGCTCCTGGTCGAGCAGACGTATACCCTTGTGTGTATATTCTGCTTCAGAAACGGATATATATATATATATATATATATATATAAATATATATATATATATATATATACATATACATATATATATATATATATATATATATATATATATATATATATATATATATATATATATACATATACATATATATATATATATAAATATATATATATATATATATATATATATATATATATATATATACATATACATATATATATATATATATATATATACATACATAATAGCTCACTAATCCACATCATTGTTGGTGGCTTATGATGTACTTTTGAATGGCAGCATAATGAAGAATTGAAATTTCATTTATTGAATTGACAGTCATCTGAGAAACATGACTATATTCCCTCATGGAAAAAGTTCCATTTAAATGGAGATTACACTAGTTAGCATATGGACTACCTAAAACCTGTATCTGAGATTACCAAGTTGAACTGACTAAAACTGTTCCTCCTGGTAAAAAGTTGCACAGACTAAAACTGTTCCTCCTTGTAAAAAGTTGCACAATGTCTTTATACTTTTTTGCTATTAGTGGCAGCCCAAAGAGGTGTCATTTCATTGCGGCACAATTTTTGTAATCATCCTCAAATAAAGAATTATTGCCAACATACTAAACATCACTTTTCATTATGTTGCAATGCAATATTCATTTTCAGAATATTCTGTCCATATGAATCACTGGAAACAAGCCAGTGCTATAGTCTCATCAATAGTATAAAGTCATACTGTATGCATCATCAATGAAAATCCTTCCTGTAAATGAACTTAATGACAACCTTTCCTATAAATATCACTAAATAGATAATGTTATGGGTGTTGATGTCTCAGCAGGTGCCTCTATATAAACACACAAAGGACTTCCTGTCAGAGTCAAAGAGAGTTCAAGAATGGCACCCCTCTTTCCCTCTCTAACAAGCTGAGATAGAAACAGATCCCTAAGGCTGTCACCAACCAGCATATACCTGATAGAAATCACTATGACTCAGACCCATGTGGCCAGCATCACGGTAACGTTCATCACAGAAAAGAAATTTGTATGGCAAATGGATGTAATCTTTCAAAGTCTGCCAACTTCCTTTCTCTGTCTTTGTAACATGTTACAAGTATTCCTCTATTGAACACAGTAACTGTGTGTGCAACATAATGTATTGATTTCCTTTGTCCCCTGTAGAGTACTTAAAGGTAAAAACCCTCCTTGCATAACATCCCGATTTCAACCAAATTTCATCTTAAAGCCAAAATGTAGTTCTCGTATGCCAGTAGAACTGTTGATCATTGCTCTAAAATTTACATGTTTGCACAAAAAAAAGTGTGAAATAATGTTATAATAAGACAATTTCAGTTGAGTAATGACAGAAATGCAAAACATTAGCCGAAAAGGTTCACCAGAAGTCCACAACCTCAGAGCTTTAAAAACCCATCATGGTTGCAACTGTAATTTTCCATTTCAATTATTGGTAATCGACAAATTGGGCCACAGCGATATCCATCAATCTTCCATGCTTAGAGCATGCAGCTTGTTGGAAAATATGATTGCAACGACACGATCGATCATCATGTTATGTTCTACCTTCCCACAATGCTGAAACGTTAACGGGAAAGGCTCTAACTAGGATCTGATCTCAAAACATTCCAAAACAACTCATCATTCTGTGTCAGCTAAGTTTCTTGGTAGACCCTTACAGTGTATATGAAGCAAATTTCAAATGTTGGAAGATGAATTTGAACCTTTCCGAGAACTATGTTTTCGCTTTAAGACAATATTTGATGTCAGAAAAGCACCTCTCACACAGTTGAGCAATAGTATACAAATATACTTGGCCTTGAGAGTTTCTTGTTAAAACTATGGGCAGAGGTGACTCCAAACTAGTACTATTCACTGAGGGGCGCAGCCCCGAAGTGAATAGTGCTAGTTTGGAGTCACCGAGGCCCATAGTTTTAACAAGAAACTCGAAACTAGGCAAAGTATATTTGTTTTATATTTTGGATCAAAAATTTGAATAAAAAGTGAAAATCATTATAAGCTTAGCCTAACCCCGGGACGCTCCGTGTACACAGTCACACTGCAACACTGCGTGTTGGGGCTGGTCGCAGTTTAGCCGCACTGCGGCGGCAGCGCAGCGCCTGCAATACGCAACAGTGCGAGAGACCGGAAATTGAAAAACGTAGCAGCCGTGGCACCGCCAGAGTTGCCCGTCGCATGTATCCAAGCACTCGTATGGCCGCTGCAAACCTGAACACTAGAATTCGGGACCGGACGTGGACGGACCACGTACACTTGATTGTAAAGAAGGGTGATTGTGACATCATTTTGCAAATAGTATAAACTATTTGCAAAATGTCGTCATAAAAGTGACGTCATTTTGCAAATAGTACTTCATGGAGTGTCAAACACACCAACACTCTAAAATAGTTCAAAATACCTATAATTACGTGAAGCTCTTTTAACCAATCAATGGAAGACAAATTTTTGATCCAAAATATAATAACAGCTATTCTTCATCAAGCAGTAAGAAAATTATGGATTTGTCTTATTCCTTTCATTATATTTGATTGCTACATGTGTTCAATTTGTGACATTTAAGAGGTAAATTTGTTCTGCTGATGGGGGCTTTGTGTTTAAGATAATTTGATGTAATTATTGTTTCAATCAATCCAGCAGGAAGCATTTTGTCACAACAGAAAAGGAAGAGAGTATGAGGGAAGTACTCACAGAAATACATTGTAATACATTCATCAAAAACTATAAAGACTGTTAATTATGCAGCAGTGCAAGACACTGATCATATAACTAAAAATGTTTGTTGATTTATTATTGACTACCATTTTCTCCCACTTCATATCTGGGAATGTTAGGAAAATATCAAGCACAGATAAATGAAAGTCCGGGTGCGGGTTTGGGTGAGGGTGAGGGTTGGGTGGGGTGGGAGGGTTAGGGTTAGGGTTTAGAGTATAGAGTTTAGAGTGATGTAGTGCTTTAAAAGGCACTAATTCACACAACCTACAGACCATGTAATTTGATTACATTGTGGTGTGATATTGTGAATGGCATGGTGGCTGTGATGCTTGGGTTAGGGTTAGGGTTAGGGTTAGGGTTAGCGTTGGGTTAGGGTTAGGGTTTAGAGTTTAGAGTGATGTAGTGTTTTAAAGGCACTACATCACACAACCTACAGACCATGTAATTTGATTACATTGTGGTGTGATATTGTGAGTGGCATGGTGGTTGTGGTGTACTAGGCCAACCCAAGCTAAAATCAGAGTCTGGAGTCCCCCTTGTTGTCATAACCACTGCCTGTCACAGTAGGCCCATTTACACTTGCTTGGAAAAATCGCGACATTTGGGTGCAAGTTGATAAGCAACTACACCCAAACACCCTCGAAACATCGCCAGAAAAATCGCCAGCAGGAGTACGATTTTTTGAAACATCGCGATGTTTGAGGCGAAGTTAGTGAGTGTAAACCCCAGCTGCAGAAATATCGTGATTTTTCATCACGTGACTTTCGGTATCGGATTGCACCGGGAGTTTATGCGCGCTCCCGATCCCTCTTTGGGATGTGTAGAAAGTACGTCAGTCATTGGCCAGAGTACTGGTACGTACACAGTACATGCTGTACAGGTCTAAACGGCCAATCCTCGATCGGCTCATGATCTCTCACCTCCCTCTCCCTGATGAAACAGGGTGTAGTACATGAAAACTAGTAGCAGACCTGAAGTTCTACAGCCACGTATCATCACCCCATGATGACTTAACAAAATAATGTTCTCCCAGAAATGCTTTGATTTTGGGAGTGCCCATACTTCTCTCGGTATTATGTACATTGTTTGTGGAATACAGGAGTACGTAACAAGTGTCGGTAAAACAATGGTGAGTTCTTGCTGTCGCCTGATAAAATACCAGTCCTAAAAAAAGAACGAGCCTGCTTCTCACTTTCGTCATAATATCGGTGAAATTTCATGATCCTCCTGAATGCCGCTTTCATCAGCTTTCTCATACTTAGATGAAGTTTCCACACCTACTACGTATGTGATGTAATATAGCAAGCTATGTAGTTCTACCGTAAATTTACACTCGAGAGAAACACAAATTTATGTGTGCATTGTACTGGTGATAAAAAGCCCTGGCTCAACGTTCCAACCAGCGAGCTGTAAACAAAATATACTGCACTGCAGTGGAAACGAACAGAATAGCGCGCGCTTCCGCTCAGCAACCGTGTTGAAAAGAGGTAAATTACATATGCGCACTACTGACCAAAAAATCGCGATGTTTCATGAAGCTCAAACTTCGCATACTTTTGCGCAAGTGTAAACGGTGGAACCAAAAATCATGATTTTTAAAATCGCGATGTTAGTAGGTGTAAATGCGGCTTATTATCCAAATATCTTTCCAGGCACAACTTGTTTTTGCCTGATGCACAAGCTAAAAGGCATTTACATGCCAAATAGCTTCAAACACATGATGGGGACAAGCGTGAATCAATAAGGTACCTATCACTTGTAACAAGAATGTAAAAATCACTGTAGTGTGCAAGTAGTATAAAGTAGGAAATACAAGTCCATTTTGCTTTTGGTTGTCAGAGAGTTCTTATGATGCCTTTTGCCCCTCTATGAAATTCACTATTTTAACTTACTTTGCTCAAAGAATAGGCATATATATATGTATATATCATTCAAACCTTGATGCATAATAAAAGAAAGAAATATACATAGCACATTAATATGTGACCCGCTACAACAAAAGGATCCGAAAGTCGGGGAGGACAATTTTCTGAAAATGGCATGACATTATTCCCATACTCTTCTTCTTCAATTTCATACATAGCACAACTCACTATAAAAGTACTCGGTTGCGGAGATATCAATGATTTTATCAGCGCGTGTCAAGTGGTTGAGGAAATCAGAGTTTCGAGAAAAACGCCTTCAAAGTTGTCCTTCCGACACTATCATGGTCAAGGGGAGGCGAGACAGTTTTCACCGCTTGACAACAGAAGGCACGCTCCTAGCGACCTCCGCCATGTTCATTCAAGCTTAGCGCCAGCGGTCAACGCACGACCAATCGGTAATCAGGATGCCACGCACTGACCTATAAGATCACTCCCTCGTTGCTAGGGGCGGAGTCTAGCTGCGGCACTAAATCCAAATCTTCGGACACATTTCTCTTACATTGAAAGTCAGAAAATCATGACCCAGAAAAACGCTGATTTCTTGCCTTTTCGTTGATCATTTAGCTTCGAAATTTCGGCAGATGACGGACAAAACATGAGACTACAAAATTATGCCAAAAACAGAAATCCGATTGCTTTGACCAATTTTGATGATGTGAATTCAAACTCGATTTTCTCGGTTCGGCCGTCAGCGACTTTAGGATCCTTTTGATGTAGCGGGTCACATATACAGAACTAACCACAGAAGTATGGAAACCATAAATTGCATACTGTAGTTGCCCAAAACAAAAAGCATTTCAGAAGGTTAACAACCTATTATCAAATACTACACATCTTGAAATACAAGATTACACACTGTATTAAATCCCTGAAGGTCTCATTGTCATGGGGCAGTTATAGTACTGTATGTTCCTTATGAAAGTGGGCAGTTTCATCCTACATGCATTCACAACTTACATGCTTCTTCTAGGAATCGCTCCCCAAGGGCCTGGGTGCTCTCCACTTTACACGTCTTCACCGCTACCTCCACTCTTTCATCCTGTAGAGGAGTAATAGGAGAAAATAACAAGATGATTCCATGACCAAAACATTTTGAAGTTCCTTGAGAAAACATTTCTGCAAGTGTACTTAAGTAGATGGCATTATAGTGTTTTAAAAAAAGAAGAAGATAATTGCACAAGGATGAAGAGAAATATGAATGGGCAAATCCACAACACATTGATTTATCTCTTGCTAAAACATAAAACAAACAAGAGACCCGGGGGTCACGCGCTCACCTGAGTATCGCAATTTCACCTTCCATGCATTCTTGCACATTCTTACCTGAGAACATTGGAAACTTAGGTCTGCACATATGGCAGCCCTGGATCTGCAATGAACAAACTTGGAACTAAAGTCATCAGTGTACAAACTCATGGTATTAACTTTGCTTTATCATTTCTGGTTCTAGAGTAGAAGATTCTAAATATTCCTTAATGTAGGGGGGGGGGGGGAGATGGGCCCCCTAGGGGCCCCCAAGAGGGACATGGTGCCCATTTGAAGGAATTGAGATTCTATTCCCCTAGGGATGCTACCTGCTAAGTTTGGTCAAAATTCATCATGACGTTTAAAAAAAGAAGAAGATGAACATGTACAATTCAGGCCCAATTAGGACCCATCCCCATCCCCTCTCCTGGGTCCCAAGGGGGGGGGGGGGGGGGGGGGGGGGGGGGGCACCCCTTATTCTGCCAACCCCATGAACAAACATGAAACTACAGTCATCAATGTACTAACTCATGGTATTAACTACCGGGTAAGCCCTATCACTTCTGGTTCTAGAGAAGAAGATTTTTAAAGATTCCTTAATTTTAGAGGGTTTGGGGCCCCCCTGGGGCCCCCCAGGTGGGCCATGGTGCCCATTTGAACAAATTGAGATCCTATCCCCTAGGGATGCTACCTGCCAAGTTAGGTGAAAATTGGTCATGGGGTTCTCAAGAAGAAGATGAAAATGTAATAAGTTTACGCACGACGGACGCCGGATGCCGGACGAAGAGTGATCGCAATAGCTCACTTGAGCCTTCGGCTCAGGTGAGCTAAAAATGGGTGGCATAAATATTATGTACCAGTATGTTTGGTAAGAAAAGTCATCAAATCTCTATCCCTTCATTACTTGCTATGTTAGTTTACAGAATATCACACAGCTCTGCTCTTTCCATTCTGCTTTTATGAGGCTTCCATGAAGGCAGAAGTACAACAATGAAGTTCTTTTAGACACTGCAAGAAAAACTGAAACAAAGAAGAGCAACTACTTTGAAAGAGGGATGATGACAAGAATATCATCTTGGTTTTTTTATGTTCATAAAATATTCAAGCTGCCAGAAGGAGTATGACATATTCCTTGGATTTCAAAATGACTTTTTGGGATATGGGGATAGCAAAAAAAAAAAAAAAAAAAAAAAAATTAATATACTGCCTACAGTCTCAAATCCTTCAAGGAAGTGTTGTTAAGATGGCATTACAGTAAAAATGCAGCAAATCACATTTCCAGAGCACTTTTATATGGGAACTGTGATCAGTATCATTCTGTAATTTTCAGTATCACAACTGGTGTTAACTTGCAAATTGTATTAAGATGCAAGATGTAAATAACCTACATGTAGCAATGTTGACAGTGTGCATGTATATCATTCAACAAAGAAATACAATCTGTCAGAGCTATCATTACCTGATACTGAACGCATGATAGTATATCAAAACTTCATTGTATATGGGCACGTGAAGTCCACAAGAATGTGAAAAAGGTATCAAATATCAAAGAGAAACAAAAACAAAAACAAAATATGTGGCATCATCCATGACAGTAAACACTGGCATTATGTGTTAGCAGATACTGGTAGTAACTACTGAGGTGAGAAACATTGAATTTAAAATCAATGGAATGTGTTTCCTTTTAAACTCTATTTCTGGAAACCAGGTCTCATCAATAGACTGTTTTACTAGTGTGTTCTAGTTCACATAAATATTTTTCCTCTGTGGACATAGAGTAAAAGCAATTCTATACATGATTTTATAAACAAATGCATTTCCTATATCACAAACTTAAGCATATGTTTGCATGTTTTAGTTGTTGTTGAATATGACAAGTCTGGGCAAGCTTGCTAATTGTCAGGAACAGCCTTTGTTATGCAAGTACAAATATACTTAAAGTCAATATGTATAGTACGTTGGTCCAGGAAGAATCCAAAACTTCATTACTTCAAACTACTACCTTGATTCAATGAATTCAGCAGCATAGCTCTCAAAACGAATGAAGAAAAGTGTGTAATAGAGCGCTACAGAAAGCTTGTTCTGTATGGGAGTAAATGCTGGATAATATTATCACACATGAATGATAGATTAAAGGCAGTAGAGATGTGATTGTACAGAAGAATGGTGCAGACCAAATGGACGGCTCACACTTCAAATGTGACCGTGCATCACAAAACGAACATAAAGTCGCACCCCTTGATTATACGTGAGGACTCAAAAAAGCTTAAATGGGTCAACTTAGTCAATCTTGAGATTTTCATATTTTCTGAAAGAGCTACCCATCTTCTACATTACTCTTAAGTTTGGGATCATAACATGAATGGGAAAGTGTGTTATGAGCAGTTTTTCTACAACCCTGTTTTTGGGGAGAGTAGAATGATCAGGTATGTCTTTGAGGCCCCTTTTCATTTCTTGAAATCCTTTGCATACTCTTCACTTTCAAGTCTTAATAACTTTTGAAGGGATAATGCTACTGCTTTGAAAGTTGGCATTAATCAAGGACAGAATCCATTAACAGAGTATGCTCAATTTCAGCTCAATCTGATAATCCCTTCATTGTTGTTGCTCTGGTTGTTTACATCCTGTGTTTTGTCCCTTTCATCATATAGCTAGCACGGCTTGGGAAAGATTAAGCGCTTGAATAGACCCTGTACTTCAGAGCCTCTTTTCTCAGTTCAAACTTTCCACAGTGTGTGCTTTCTTTCCAGTATTTAGATGGGTTAGGGGAGTCCATTTGAACTGAGTTATACATCATTTTAAAGCTTAGAGTCTGCTCTTTCAGAATCTGCCCTTAACTAAAATCCATGTTAGGCGAATTTTAGTTGGTTTTACTTTTTGTTGGTTTTGGTCACAAATGAAGAAGTGCTCAAAAAGGGAGAAGGGAGATGGGAGATGGAGAGAGAGAGAGAGTGAGATATTTTGTCAACAATCAATCAACTGCATACAACTTTGATGATAATGTAGCAATGTATTACAGAGATGCCAAGTTTCTCAAAAGGCTGGGAGCAAGAAACTTAGACACAGCAAAGCAACCAAAGGGGAGGGGGGTTGGAGCAGATGTTCCCTCCCCCTTTGAGCTTTTTCATCTCTTCACTTTTCAATAGGATATAATGTGCAATTTGGCACAAGCTCATGTATATATTAAAACTACAATTTTACTTGCATACGTACTGTAATTCTCATCTATTCCTGCGTAGAAGATGGACATTATTTTGAGCATTTTGCACAAATTTTGGTCAAGGGTGAATGAGTCTAGAATGTAGACCCCTATCTATGACTGACATGACTTAGTAGATGACAGACTTTCTAGAGAACCCTTTGAATTATTTTCATTTAGAAATGACAATAGCTGTAAGATACAGCCATGTACTGTCAGTATGGGTATCCTCTAGCCAACAAAAACAGGAAAAAAGGTTACCTACTTAGTTAAGCATAAGCAGACTTCTCATCCAATATTTTTTATTGATCTCTAACTTGTACCTGCCGTGGTTTTTTTTTTTCTTCTTCTTCTTTGTGGGAGGCATGAGAAAATGATTGCTGGGCGGATGAGTGTGAGATGGGTTGCTGGGGTGTGAGATTCATGCCATAGGCGTGAGACTTGGTAGGTCTGCAATTGCAATGTTTTATGATGACATGAAAATTGCCTCTTAACTCTTAACATGAGGTACTGCTTTGGGAGTATGAAATGACAGCACTGATTTTTGGACTATTAGGTCTCAAACATTAAAGGCATAATTTACCGTTTGCAGATGAAACAAAAACCCAGCTTTAGTGCTTCAAAATACACACTGTAGCTCTAAAAAGTGAGTTAGGGACAGAAACAACCAATGTAAAAAATTTCATCACTATATTGAATGTTTAATATTTTTAAATATACAAAATGTGAACAATACTTACAATTAAATTGCTTCTAGAATAAACCGTATACAGTTTATGGTTTACTGAATATTAAAAATAGTAATATCTCCTTATATACTACTGCGAAATTTCTATGTGGTAGGATGTTTTGCATGTACACATACGTATGCATCAAATGTGGTAACTCAAACATTTTTTTTTACATCACTGCTCCCACTGGTAAACAGTACCTTTAAATGAGGTGACTTAAACCAGTTACCTCTACTTGTTCATTATCTGCTGTTCTTGTCATTTCCAACCACAAAATACTGTTGTTCTCATACTCTTTATTCAAAATGCATCTACAGTGATGCTTCATCAGATCAAATCTCCCCTCTTTGTGCTGCAAATATTTACCTTGGGGTGTTTTTTTTTTTTCTCTCGAGCTCTTTTTTTGTAAATCAAATATCTAACATATACAGGTAGATGACAGAGCTGTGTTTCTATTGACATGTAACGGCTTACTAATCAGAAAAGAACCAAACAAATACTTGTGAGAATGAAGTGAGTCGAGGTGTGTATACAACATTTTGTAATCTACATATCAACAATCACAGGTCATCTCCAGTACACATTATCACACAAAGTGATTGACCAATTTCCTCCTGTTCTAGCACTGACCCAACATACTTGCCATACCAGTACATCTTAGAGTTTTTGATAAAGTACATTTTACATTTTTGGCTATTACTCAAGAATTCATGCGCACATGTTTAGCTAATAGGTAAGATATGGTTGTGTAGATGATGTGCAAATAGTATTGATTAGACAGCAAGGAGTAGGGTGGGGTATGGAGAGGCAATGGGGGAGATATAATAAGCCACTGTCAGTTATGAAAGTGATTATTTCCTGTTGAATGGCTGTGCCCTCATCACATGTGGTTGCTACATCAAGTCTTCATGTTTGTCAGCAACAACCTAATTCATAGTCATCAGTTTGGACATAAGAGAGCACAAATAGGAAGCTACCATGAGAAATGACAATGTATCATGCCTTATGATGAAGGCTGTTGCTATGGATTCATATTTCATGCATCCTAAAATCCTCTGCGTCTCTCAAACAGAAAAGAATCATTTGACACCAAAAGCTGCTACAGAGATAGCTTCTTGACTTGTCCACTGCAGTAATGATATCTATCGGTGAAATCTTCCAACTCTTCCCAGAAACTTTAAACTTAGAATTTTACAACTTAATTTTCTTTATGTATCTAAGTAATCACAATACACCCAGCATACCAACCAACCTATAATAGGCCTATGAGGAAACTTAACAAAGAAACTGAAAACAAAACTTAATAAAATAATAGTGAATACATGACATTTGACATTACAGTGAGAGCTGACAAGTATCTTTACCCTACTGTATGACAAAAAAAAAAAATGTCGATTGTACTCAAGTGTCTTGTTTATGTGCAGCAAACTTTCATTACACTTTACAGAAATGCTTCATCCAATTCAGATTTATGATATGACAAAAGAGTCACTTTCACAAAAATATGCACATGCCATTTCAGAATTCCAAGGAATGTATCATGTTACTATTTGTCCCTGTATATTATCCTTGATACATCTCACACTACTGCACACAATGTGCCTATGAACTTTGACAAGTACCCTTAGGTGAATAATTATCATGATCATTAAGTAATTCTCATAAATTTTTACATAATGGACTGACATCAAGTATAATGTAAATTATGTCCAACATTACTACTGTTATCTAAAGGTCTATACTTTCTAATACCAAAGAATTAAGAGCTATTACACTCTTTAATTTCAATGAAACTGTTCATGCTTCCTCAGTTCATTTTATCTTATTTAACCAAGCATTGTCAAACATCAGATTTTGGGCCTTGAATTTTGACCTTCCCTTGCAACTCACACTCATTTCAGTACATCTGTATTATATGGTTAAATTGCTCCACAAAGTATGGTTGTACATTTCTGCTGCTATTACAAAGATGGCAGCACTGCTATAATTGAAAGTCAGAACAAGGATTCAATCATGCTTCTTTAACTCCTTCTTTTGTAAACCTCAAGACAGCATCCAGTCATATGGTTATGATGTCATCCCAGTAAGTTCTTCAGTCTGAGCTAGCCTTTAACATTCACATCAGAGGTTCTTTCTGCCACTATATCAAATATGCTACTCATCATCATCGTGCTATTACTTAATATATGTCTGAATTTCTGAAACTTCTACAGATGTGTAGTTTTATTTCACTTTTTTTTTTTTGGTTGCCTAAAATGACTGGCTTTTGAATAGAAGCAGCATTCCCTGATGACATGGCACTCTACCCCTGATAAAAGGTCCAAAAGAATGAGAGTACTGTGAGTACAATGCTACCATTAACATAAAAAGGGTTGATAGACAACAATTTGAGGACAATAGAGGAGAGAGCCATCTGTTGGGTGACTCACTCTATGGGGAAAGAGCAGCATGAGTGTTTGGCAGCAACATTAAAGGGTACTAGCAGTTCATCTCCCCACTTTCAGTATGAACCACAAGATCTGCTAGAGGGTCAGTACTCCTCTGACAATTCACCATCAGGAATTTTGAGAGAATGAATGTAAAATGCTACAAAATTCAATTTTACAAAATTTCGAACCTGCCCTTGCAGTAAACTTCAGACCATTTGCTGGGGATATCAATAGACTGAAGAGCACTAACTCTCCCCCACCCCCCCCCCCTCCCAAAAAAAAAAAAATCAGAATCGATGTAATTCCCTCTTTGCTTTGTAAATGCAAAGAATTTCACAAAGGCCTGAATGTTCTGACACATGATTTACATCCTCCTCCACCTGATCCCACTGATTGTACTAAATAACCAAACCAATTGCACTGATAATTCATTCACAAATCAGTTGCTGTACCTCAGTTTGAGGCAATGGGGTAATCATTGTACAGAGTCAGTGAGAGTGGTAGCGGCCAATCCCAATTAATTCATTTCTGATCTGGCAACAGCTTATCAGAGATATCAACAGTTTCCACAGGGATTAATTGCTACATCCCAAAATCGTTCCCCTGAAACCTAACACATGGCCGTTACCCACACTCCTGTACAAACTGGGTGAAGTGTATGTACGTAACAGACATATGGAAGCTAAGGTTTCCCCTTCAACCTGCTAGTAGCTGATATACATCTTGCCAAGCCACACATTTTACACTACATGGATACTTTGGCAAAACATTTTTTCCCTTCTTTTTTCTCTTGGGCCACTGATTTCTGCTCACGAACAGTTTCGGTGAAAGGATTTCCTGCTGACTGATACTGAAAAACATCTCACTGCCATTTAAAACCAATCTATTCCAACACAATGCAACAAAATACATTGAAATTTCTCAGTCTCAAGCAGCACTAACATGAAAGCATCCCATGTTAGTTGTAATATTTCAATAGATAAATGTGAAACAGGAGTGTTATGGCCAGTAGGATTATGGTTGATTGTGATCAATCAAAAGGCATGGGATTTGGCCAAATGACAACCATTGCTCTGAACTGCAATCATAATTTCAATTACTCATTGTGTATACATACTTTCCACATTATCTTAGATTTTAAATATAATTTAGCTGGTTGAGATTTATTTAACACTTCTGTCAAAAAAAAAAGAAAGAAAATCTGCACAAATAATGATGTAGTCAAAATAAACAAATATATTAATCATCCGCATTGGCTAAAGGCCGCCACACACTATACGACTTTCTGTCGCACAACTGACCAACTTTGGAGCTGAAATAAACAAGCGTGTTTATTCTGAGGCTATTGTGGTTTATTTCAGATCCAAAGTCTGTCAGTCATGTGACTAAAGTCGCATAGTGTGCTGCGGGCTTAGGAGTCAAATGCATCGAACTCTTTACATAATAGGTTACAACTTTTAAAGGGCTGAAAATTTGCATCAAGGTTTCCTTGATCTCCAACACAACTTCAGCACCATGGATCAAAATTACGTGTGAGAACGTGTCTGTTGTGCTCTGACTTACGTAGCAGCTTGTGTAATAAATATATTCTGGTGACATAAAAATAGTTCTTCATTTAGTAGACCAGTAAACTATAATGCTTCTGGCAACAGTATCTGGCAGGGAGACATCAAAATGCTGACACACTCTGAGAGCTAAGCTAATGCTGATATGGCATGTATGTCAACTAAAGAGTTTTTGTGTTTCTATTTTAAGGGGTGTGGCTGGGTTGTTGTGTCTGACACACAAACATCCTTTTAACTGATAAAAAGAACCTGGCAATATTTGCTGGTACCATTTAAAACAGCTTATACCCAATTGATACACAAAGTCGGGCCCAGGAGTGCTCCTGAAGCACTTTGACTTTGATGCCCCTCTGAGTTGGTTAATACAGAGTTTACAGGGCTTAAGAGTGCTCCTGGAGAACTCTCAATGCCCTGTATAAGTGGGGTTCTATATTTTCATTTAAAAATTGACTGTTGTAAAAAAAAAATAATAATAATACATAACTAAAAAAAAAAATCATATGCACATAGATATTTAACTTGGGCATGGTCAGTGGTAAGAATGTTTATAATATGAATAACAAACAGTCAAACAACTTATCATTCCATGGCTAAAAAAAAAAAGACAGAAAGAGGAGAAACTTCATACATCAAACTCTGTTTGCTGACTTGCTAATTTTGCAGCCCGAAGCAAGTGATTTGCTTTGATGAAGCACTTCACAAGATTACACATGTTTTGCCCTCTTCACTCCCCTTCTGTTTTAAAGGCAGCGGTAATACAGCATCCTGCTTTTGACTATGATGCCCTGAAAACTGATATTCTGTACAGGCTGAAAAGGGGTGCACAGTATTATGAAAACTGAACAGGTAACTTACAGGCCTTATGAATGCTGATACAATTTGACAAACTGCTCAGTTACATCCCAGTAAAGGTGTTTATTTGATTAACTCTCATTGAATGAGTAGGTGGCTAAAATTTCCTTAAAGCATGACCCATGTATTATAAGGTACTTATTCAATCACCTATCACTGAATGCTCGACCATAAACATGCATTTGGTACAAACATTTAAAAATGTATGTCTATTTAATTCTTACAGTAAAAACTAAGTTCACTTTGAACTGAAGATAACAAATACATATCTTCTGTGAAAGTGAAAATTTTATGATTTTGCATGAAAGACTGACAATATGTTGGGTGAATTCAACAAGTTGACATTTACACTTCCACATCCAAGTCCATTCACACATTAAGAAGAATAGACTTAGTCTGACTGGAAGAGTAGAGGGTAGAAAATCTGTGGTACCTGATCAATGTAGACCCCTTTGTGCACATCTCCAAACTGGCCTTCGCCAATTGTCTGCACAAGAGACACCAGCTCCCGTGCTATCTCGTAATCCTTAGCTGCTGGCATGGCGTAATCATCTTCATCAACGATCTCTGCATAGTCATCTGACAATCCACCTAGAGATATGGTTGACATGGCACAGATATCTAGTCATATTCCCAAATGGTTGCAGTTATAAACACAGCAGTATGTGACTGGAATGCTCACAGATTATTTAACAATGCTTACATGCTTCCAGGTTCCTGCCATTGTGACTGCAATTAGTGCAACTTTAATTGCAAATATCTTTAGGATAGGGCCTCAGTACTGACAGCATCATCAATATTTTTTCTGTAGTGCATTGTCAACATGCATATGTGAAGCCTTCGTGTCCCATAAAGAGCCAAATACCTGAAGACATACATGTACATGTATACATCCATAACTTATCCAACTTTAGATTAAATGCCACTTTTAAGATTTTGCTCAGTAATGTCAATATGTGCTCAAATGATTTTGAAGGGTGTTGAAGGAATAAAGACTGCTGTTGGAAGAACCAAACTTCTCCAATAAACTATTAACATGCATGCCAACCCTAACATTCCGGAAATAGGAATAACTGGGAGATATAATGCAAACTAGACATTCTCACCTATCTCCCATACTATTATTATTAGCAGATGTTGATAAAATTAGGAACACAAGGTTGAATGAAGCCTTCTCTTTCCTAAGAAATAGGAATGTTCCTTAGCTATTAAATGGGAAAAATTGGCAGGTATCACTTTTTCCACTTTTTATCTCAAAAATATATCCTGTGTTCCACTCCCTGTAGGAAATTATGGCAAGACAAGACAAATATAACAAGAATTTCATTGGACACCTACATAAAAGTTACCTCTGACTCAGATCTCATTTCATAGGACATAAACAAATTAATGTTTTATTACTCAAACTACTTTCAGACCTCAGATTTGCAATAAGGAAATGATTCAGTAAAAAGTGGCAGGTCATTTATTTTCTCTAATTCATCCTAGACAGGAACTTATCTTCACTTAAAACCCATTTATGACTATATATATGCAAGGCTAGCTGGGTGATAACAAGAAAGGTGTCTTAGCTCTAACAAGCGATGAACACTTTTGGACTCATCATCTCAACCTGACTCCATTTTTCACAGAGGAACAAGGAAATTTCCATTTTTCTTCACAGAAAACCATTACACTGCCCCTTGTAAAAAACATGTACTATGTTTTGACAAAGAAAAAAGCATAGGAAGTTATGAATCATTTGTTGATTTTGTTATCTTTTGTTTTCATAAATATATCCCAACAAGCAAAATGCCATGCTAATGGCCAAATACAAAAATCTCTGAAGCCACAGGATCAATTCAAGTGAAAAAACATAAAACACATACACAATGTTCCTACACTCCTCCAACCCTTTCCTCAGTTCCCGACTTACAACCAATGGCTATTCACAGCCATACAAGATTTGGCTGCCATGATAAAGTATATTAACTGACAGGGAGAAGGACAAGCAAGCCATCACAACATCAAATCATTGTATGTGGGTGTCATGATGTGCCAGGTTTACTATCAATTTACATTACATCGAAGGATGACACTACCTTTCTTACACAATGTTAAATAGAACATGAAAATGGAGAAATAAACTTTCCTATCCCATTCTTAACATATCCCTGTAATTTTTCTGACATTGCCCAGATGTGCTACATGCAATGTAGATGCTCTTATTAATTTTTTTGGCAAAATTCCCCAGGTCAAACATTAAAGGTCAAGGGTTTGCAGCTAAAATAATTTTTAGCTACAATTTTATGTATGAATGTCAAGTTGTTACATAATTTGGTAGGCAGGGTACGAATAAGTAGACATTCATTTCCATGAAATGAGTGGTAAAATGTCAAAGGTCAAGGGTCAAGGTCTAAGGTCAGGCGGAGATGTATGTCCAGTCAATACTTTAACTGGGAATGTCTAGTGGTAATGTAAGTCGGCTCACAGGGTAGAAGCAAACTGACATTCAATAGCAATGAAGTATTATTTCTACCCCCTTAAAGAGGGTAGAAGGACAAAAGTCACTGTACTTGATTAAAATGTAATTCTCTCCCCATAACTTTAGCTGAATGTGGTAATATACCTGGTATTAAGATGGATAGAAATGCATAAACAATTAGTTACCTGAAATTAAAGGGGTGAAAAGTCATGGGTCAAGGTCAAAGATCACCTAACTATACCTTCCAGGAATCATTTTCTTTTATTCTGGCCACAAATTTCACAAGGTATATGTCACAATTACATTGATGCAAATTGGTGCAATAGAAAAAAATAATAGATTGGAAAGTACCAGGTACTTCCTTTGTGACAGAGGGCTAAAGGTCAGTCCTTGGTCAGTAGTCAAGATCAATGAGCCTAGTCATGACGTAAATGAAGAGTCTAGTACTTATGGCACTTACAATTGTGTGAAAAGCCAGCATCCCAGTTGACTGTGTTGTTTTGTGGATTTTTTTTTCCTTTAGGGCCATAAAATAATAATTCTACCTAATTCAGTTGCATTCAAGGTATACAGAGTAGTTCCTATTTCACAATATTATGAAATATTCATACTACTTGTCACATTATACAGCTCAATCCCAACATGTTGTTACACTACACTTAAAGATTGGACGAAAATGGGGATTTACAAAAAGTGCAAGAAATTCAAACAAGATAAACAATTATAAATAAGGCATAATATTCTTCCATTCCTCCTTTTTAGACCTGAAAGAAATATTCATGGCACTTTCAACAAAAGTGAGATAGACTGACCTGGTTTAATGGTGGGAGTCTTCTTACGTCCACTGACTGTGACCTCATTGTTGGCTTCAGAGGAGGGCAGTCGGCTGTAGGTGAGACATTTCAAGAAGCACTCAATAAAATAATGCCACTTGTGAGGTAAACGCCCTTTCTTTTTCTTTATCCCCATGTTGTCAGCAGATGAAAGAAGTGATTACAAATCTTGTTGACAACGGACACTTTGTTTTCAATACTATGCTGGCAACAGCTCAAACCAAGCATCATGGTCCAAGAAAGTCACACATGTTGGTTACTAATGGATCACATACAATTCAAATTCAGCGGCTGTAATGTGGTAAATATCCTTCTACTTTTATGCTAGGTGTGATAAAAACAGTTCAGGTGGTTTCTCATGGAAGACTGTGCTGGGTGACAGTGAGATGAAGACCTGTGGTTATCTGGACTATGCACTCCTCACACATCCTGAAGAGAGTTCATACTTCAGTGGAGTAAATCTTGATCTCATGAAAAGAAAAAAGTTAGTAGAAATGAAGGGTTGTGGTTCACTCTCATGATCATGTGTGCAGTATCCTGGCCATATCATAATCTAGAGAGACTAACAGTCCTCAGAGTTCAGCCCTAATCCACTTTTAGCCACAGTCACTGTACAGGATCTCAGGCTAAATCAAAAAGTTGGCAGCAAGCACAGCATTATTGTCATTCATAGTGATAGAAAAAAAGAAAAAAGAAGCTACAATCTAGATTCCAATGAATTCGAACACAATAGGCACGAATGATCACCGTTTGTTCATTAGCCAGAAGTGAGAACAGAGTGAGTAAAATAAATGGACTAATTGTGCAGCTGCAACAAAAGTCCTTAGATCTCAGAACATCTTGAGTTACAGGTCCAATGACAATGGCGTCATTTGTGCAGCAGCCAGGCTGCTTACGTTGTTGACAAATTGCCTAGCTCCTGTGGGCATAGACACACTTCAGCCGCTGCCAGTGTCACTGCTCTCTTGGTTTGGCACTATCTCTCATCCAAAATGACAACCTTGGCACTGATGACGGGAATTATTGATGATTTCCACCACTATGATGGAGCAATTATTCACAAACATGGTCTTCCAAATGGAACGCTCTCATAACTATCAATTTTTAGGGCTACTGCAATTATCTGGCACAAGGATGCACACTGTGAAATGATGCCAAATTCAGATTTTAACCTGGTGCAGGTGTGGTTTGCAGCACTGGCCTTGCACAGTGATACTAATAAAATGGAAATGCCCTGTAAACCTGCAAACCTGAAAGCTCTAGAAATTCTTTACTATATCATCATCTGAAAAGTCAGTCAGTCAAAACAGCAGTCTTGTGAAAAAGGAGTTAAATTCTATACAAGGCTCCTAGTGATGGCAGATTACAGGTTATGAAATGGTTCAGAACATGCTGATTGTTGGTTCCACATGACAATCCACACTTTGTGAGCTCCTTCAAGACAACGATGTTGTCATCCCACCAGGACTACACAGAGAAGTCAAGACTCTGTGGAAAAAGATTCCCTCCTGGTCCTGAAAGTGATAGTGCTCACTGCACCTTGAGCATTGACTAGGAAGAGTGCGATGAGACGACCGAGATCACATCTGTGATAACTTGTAGTGAATAGTATACAGATGAGCAATATCACCCGCTTCCCCAAGGTGAGTCAACTAGCGGTCCAATACTTGAGACTCTGTGGGTATAGTCAAGATCATGACGTGACAGGATTTTCTTTCTGTCTTTCCTGGCCTGGGTGTTTGGCTGACACACGGTACACCATGCACAGGTCTGACTGACTTGCAGTCAAACAGGAGTCAAAGAGAGTCTGAGTCAGTTGAGAGAAGGGGGAGGGGGTGGGGGTAGTC
Organism: Diadema antillarum; assembly: GCF_040938485.1. Lineage (NCBI taxonomy): Eukaryota > Metazoa > Echinodermata > Echinoidea > Diadematoida > Diadematidae > Diadema > Diadema antillarum. The sequence goes on along the minus strand of NW_027272900.1, from coordinate 90,681 downwards.
ACTGACATGAGCAAGACAAGAACACACTCTGATCTATCCTCTTTCTCTCTTATTTTTTTTTTTTTTTGTGTGTGTGGGGACTTTGAGCAGAAAACAGGAAATGTTGGAACCCTCACCGAAGTAGTGCAGTAACAGGCTGTGTGTTAAAGGGAGAGCATTCTAATCATTCATAGTGGAACTTATCGATGGGCCTGAAAAGCAATGTCATTTTGATCTGATATCTTTCCCATTAATTAACTCTATTACAAAGACAAAATTTGACTTTATTTTTGTATTTCTCCATGTACAGAATTAATTTTTAACAAACGTCCAAGAAAACTAAAATTTCTTTAGTATTTTCTCTTTGGGTACAAATATGAGGACAAGCTAGTTGAATGTAACATTATGGACATGTGACCATGGCAGCTACTCATGTATTGGTCCATCAATTGACAATCAATGTAAAGCATGTGGTATGTTTATAAATGTCTTTCAACATATTTGCAAAATTACCAATAGTCCAAATTTACATAATAGATTGCAAAGTTCACTGACTGACTTTGGAGTTTTTTGTTAAAAATAAAGTTAGCTCTTTTGGTCATGGGTGAATCAGTATGAAGTGTACACAAGTTTAAGTAGATACAGAATGTGGGTTTCAAATACATTCAAACCATCCTCACTGGGTTTAGACAGAGCTGTTGATTGTGTTATACCATGTCTGCAATCAATACATCTCAAAGAGCATGGCTACTTGCATGTAGTAATGAATGAATGAGATGGCATTTTTGTTCTTTTATGAGATATCCATGTTTTGTTTTTGTTTTTTGAAGTTCATGTGACATTCAGTCACAGTCTGATAGGGCCAAGATTAAAATGATTTCATGGACACACCATACACAATGCTCTTTGTGGACAGCTTCTCATCTTGCACTGCCTCCTGAAGTCTTGTGATATTTCCATTGGATACATCTCATGTGATAACACCCGATGAGGTTATCAGCTTCCTATCAACACACTACCCATGAGGGTGAAATTTCACACAAACATGGCTACTCAGCATGTGAGCACAGAGAAAGCACTGATGTGTTGTGACTATGAGAGGAATGATCATCAGGGTAGGCCCAATCACTGGCATCAGGAATGTGACATAATGTTTCACCTCAAGAAAGACAGGAAATTCCAGCAACACTAATTTAAAAAAGAGCAAAGACTTGAAAGGCTAAGTATCATATGATGGCATTTTTCTTAACACCAATAATAATAAACCTTTATGAATGCATACTTGTACAAGTACCTGTATTTTGGTGCAGGTATTTATTGTATATGTAACTACACCACTACTACCCAATTTTGTTTGCAAGCAACAGCCATTAGATGAAGACAGTGCAGATGTCAAGCCAGCTATAGGTTAATCAGCCACATTATTTCTGAAAGGTGTCAAAAATCCCATTGCCATACATAAGGCACATGTGTTTGTGGCTGATACACACAGTCAGCAACCCATGGATATCAGAAACTTCCAGCCTATCAGCATATTGTACTTCAAATCAGAGTCATGCAAAGTACATGACATGAAGTAACATACATCGCAGGACTGAGACTGCTCAGAAATGCTGGGCTACGGTCATGTGACACAGTATATAAGATACAGCCATTCATTTCAAACATGAATAAACTGGCAATACAACACAGTACAATGTTATATATACAAAATTAGATATCTGCAAAATATACTCATCCAAAAAATGATGATGGGGTCTGCATCATTACATAACAAACCTGGCCTTTAGGTGAATTAAACATGATTGATAAGAGAATGCCAAGAACGGCAAAGCCCTCAGGTCTTGTGCACACATACATGTACATGTACTGGGCATGTATGCAATTAGATACAAAGAAATATAAAGGATGTTTAACACTGAAGATCGTGACAATCGTTTGTTTTGTTTGTTTGTTTGTTCATTTTCCATCTGAGAAGATGGCTGGATAGCCCATATTCAGCTACGTGTTCTCAACATCACAATAAAAATTCCAGCATTACAATAGATATTCCAGCCTTATGAAGAATTAAGCAGGAAATATGGCAGAAATGACAAACATAGCAAAATACAAATGAGATCATACCCCAGGTCCAAACCATAAACAGTCTATACATATCCATGACATTCAAAAAGAAGACATTAACATATATATATATATATATAAGCAGACCTCGTAACCTCTGGAATTCAAAAACTGCATTCTTTAAATCCAAAAGTTGTATTTCACCAAAAAAAATTGTATTTTAAGAAAAGCAAATGTGAACTAATATGCAGATCAAATGAATGCTTTTCCAATCAGGCAATGCTGAAAGAGGACCATATACAATTGTAATGTACATCTGGTAATACAAACATAATCACTCTGCTTTCCTCTTTTCCAGTTGGCATATAGTTTACACACTAAGTAGAGCATCAGAAGCTGAGATCTGCATGTTGTCAGGCTGTCTTTCACAATATTGATATTCAGTCCACAAAGTTTTTGCTCTTATGTTACAACATCATAATTGTCACTGGATGGCTTTGCAAAGCAATGAAAAATTGATTCTTGCTTTTTCAAATCCTCGGAAGAACTTACAAGTGAAGTTCTTCTCTGTCTTGATATGGTGCTCTAGACAGTTGTACGCAAAGGTGTGTGTTATTTACTTTTAATATCTAGACTCTATTCACCAGACACAGCCTTGCTGCTGCCATGTTTTGCCTGGCATCTGGTTGGGCTATTGTGAAGCCTATAATGAAATCTAACCAAAACACGGTAGTACATCGCACAAAATGTTCTCCTTTAAATGATTGAATGATAAAATCCCACTTGGTTGAGTACTCTTCTTTGTAGGACTGCTTTCAAGGTTGCTTTTTGGGACTCATACTTGAACTTGCATACGGGGTATGTGTGTGCACTGCATAAACTGCCATCATGTGCTTACACTGCATATTGGTTTGTTTTGTTTTTGTTTCTCTGCCAAATCATATTCTTTTAGAGAGAAACCGTACAGTTGTATTTTCCCAAAATCATCGTACAAAATACAAACAAATCATACTAGTTTGTAGGTCTGCAGAGATGTACAACATGAACGTGTGTAGGGTAAATGCACGAAACAATGTACTATATGTTCTTCCACTAAGATAGTCCCCCCTCATCCAGCCACATGCACTGTCACACAATTCAAAGTAGAGTGCAAAGCAAACAGAACCCACAAATAAAGACATCCTTTGCCTTTGCTTGCCTTCTTATTTCAGGTAAGTATAATACATTTGCCAATTAAACATCACTTGATATAACAAAGCAAGTAAACATCCTAGATGACATTATGAGTGACATGTTTTCATTTTGACAATTTCTCCACTGAAGCACTGTAACAAACATATCATTTCCTTGATGAACAAAAATGACTTCTGTGACTTACACACTGTAGTAGGCCCGGTTGTGATCAATTAATGCATAAGGTCGATCAAACATGGCAAATCCTGACAGATAACACAGCTGAGTCTATCTGAGAAAGGCTGGTATGCTGCCCAAGATGTACTAACAAAATAAGGCTTTCCAGTTATCAAGACATGGAGACGAAGAAAGAGAGCTCATCTCACTCTAGGTACACGTCCCATCTGACAGGAATCCAGAGTGAACTTTGAAAATGATAATACTTCTCAAGTGCAGCTTGGTCATAGGAGACATTGAGCATGGTTTATTTACAGCCTCCACATGACAGGATGCCAGTGTGTTGTTATTGTTTATAGTCTGGGAATATGATTCAACCAGGAGCAGTCTAAGCCCCCCTTGCTCCTCACCAGGCTACAGTCATGTGTGCACTGCCCTCTGTACATCACAACCTCATCAAGTCCTGACAGATTCACGTGGCCAACTATACCAGGCTGGTTGGTAGTGGTCTGGTGAAACAAAATCCTGTCTTCCCATGCACTGGATCAGGAATGACTCTGGTGTAGAGCATCAGCTGCATCCCTCACTGTATATCAAGAACTTCCTTGCCCGCTGATTTAAAATGTCATGGCTCATAATCTCTGGCCCAAGCCCAATCTGAGTAGCTTGAGCTGGTAGGGAGGAAATTGCGTCTTTAGCGTGATTAGTTCAAACAGTCATCATAACAATTACCTTTGTGTCTACAGGAAGACCATTTCTCGTTGCCCATCAAAAAAATAGTAATTGCACAAGACAAGGAAAAGCAGTTTGTGTGATTATGGAATAAAGATATACATCAGCACACTATGCTCTATGGCTCACTGTGTGGGTGTAAGTGCAAGCCACATTTATAGTGTGTGTACACTTTGTTTTGACCATGCAAGTGTAAACACTTCATGACCACACATCAAACTGTTGTCTCATACATGAAGTATTTTGCTTTTTTTTTTCTCAAACCATAAACAACACAAATGCATATTAGCCTGACCAAGCATTACACCAGAGCTTTACACACTGCTGATTATCCTAATCACACCCTATACTCATTATATGGAGTATGTATATACAAAAAGATAATTGTTGAATTTCCTCACTGAATGTTCTTTGTGGTAAAACAGAACAATTTCACAGTGCTGTCTGTATACATCAAAAAGTTTACAAGATGTAGAAGTTTCTACATGGAAGGGGAACAATACTGTCAAGGAGAAAGGACTACATGAACAGCACAAATTTGCAATAATGTGATTATAACTGGCTGAATTTCTCACAAGGGTTTAAAAGTCATATGGACACAAAGCAATTTGCACAGGTCTGGTATACAACTTCGCTACCAGATAGCTAGCCAATTACATCATAAGAGTTCAACAGAGGTAGTACTGAGATGAATTTGAGTGAATAGAAATTGCAACATCTTAAAAGAATACAAATGTGACTACAACATTTATGTAACAAGTAATTCATCTATTGTGATATCAATCAATTAATTTATGGGTTTTTTTTTCAAATATCATTCAGGTATATCAAAGTCAACCAAAGTTGTCACACTAGCATGAAGAGTTTTGTAATCTAATTTACATTTTCAACCTATCATACTGTAACATAAACCTGAAAGGTTACTTTTTTTTTTCAGACATGTGAAAGATCTCTGTGATGCACGCCTTCCAAAGAAACACATATACACTTGAGGGAAAGGAAATAGAAAGTTAAAAATTCAAAAGTGAAAATGTCGCTGCTAAAATGGTAGATTTAAGAATTAGTATTTGACACCAAGGTGCCAATTTTGATTTTCTTCAGAAGGTAGGGGAGATGGCCCCTCACTTTACAAGAAAAGTAAAAACACTCAATCATACTATTACCATGGCCTAGCCTTCAAGGAGTCTGATTGAAAATTTGACATACCAAATGTCATCACTGGATATGGAAAAATTACAGAATACTTATTAAAGGGCTACAATATATACTCAAATTGAAGCTCTTATTTGCAAAGTAATAGCAATGCAGCTCAATAGTGCAAATGAGCCTAAACTGCCATTCAAACTGACATCTAATGTGGCATACCCACAACACTTTCACTTCCTGATTAAGATGCAACATTTACTCGTTAAACAAGATTTCTATGTGGTATCAAATGGAAACTTAAAGAATATTGAATTCTACTTGTGATCTCTACACCAATGGAGAGTATGATACATAATTTTTCTCCCACAAGACAGTGATCTTTAGCAGAAATTAATTACAAACTTGGAAGATTTTTTTTCCCTCTCTCTTCTCTTTCAAATTGAGCTAGAAGCAGGGAATTTGGGTGGGTTTGTTTGTGGAGTGGGTCTGACTTATTTTTCTTCTTCTTCCTCCTCCTCTTTTTTGGCAACTGGACAGCTGAAAGTTGGCTGAAACATAGGTTGGCCAAGTTTCACTAGTTTTCAAGGATTTCCACTGTAGCCAGAGTGGTCATCCACACGGAGGCCCTCAACAAAACTCTGCCAAGCCGGCTCACTTTTTTTCATGTGATGAGTCATCATGTAAACATGTCATTTCAATTAATCACCACATCAACCTCCCACACAGCCAGTATAATGGTAGTTTACCAATCAAATATTGTTAAAGGGAAGATAAACCCCAAGAGCAATGTGGATTGAGTGAAAGCAGCAACATTAGTAGAACACATCAGTGAAAGTTTGAAGAAAATCGGACAATCGATGCAAAAGTTATGAATTTTTAAAGTTTTGATGTTGGAACCGCTGGGTGAGGAGACTACTAGAGGTTATGACGTATGAGTGGACAATAATACCAAGAAAATATAAAGAAAATTCTGCAAAAATCCATTTTTCATGAAAATTACAAATTCCATCAACTTGATATTGACATATGTTAAGGATAGCAATTATTCCCCCTGCTTTCTGAAAGCGGTTGGTCCATTGCTCTTTCATGATTCTAGAAAAGTGAATTTTTGTTGAATTTCCTTTATATTTTCTTTGTATTGTTGTCCACTCATACGTCATATCCTCTAGTAGTCTCCTCACCCAGCGGTTCCAACACCAAAACTTTAAAAATTCATAACTTTTGCATCGATTGTCCGATTTTCCTCAAACTTTCACTGATGTGTTCTACTAATGTTGCTGCTTTCACTCAATCCACATTGTTCTTTGGGTTTACCTTCCCTTTAAAGATCTCAAATTCCCATTAGTGTGCTGCTCCCTCTGATAATGCATTTCCTAACTCCCATTACATTATTCACATTTCCATGAGCGGAAGTCCTAACATTCCTTCTGACCAAGAGGATCTCCCTACAAGGAAAATAAAGGTCATAATGGTTGAATAAAAATACTCAAGTAATTGAGGTACAAATGGCTCCATTTTGTGACTGGAAAGAAATGGGAAATGTCAGCCAGTACACATCACCAAAACTTGGTACCTGTGAATAAAGCTACAAAAGTACAACAGCAAGTAATACTATAACATAACATTAAGCAAATGAAAACTGTGCAAGTAAAACCTTCACATGATTATTTAGATTGATGATAAGATATATACAGTTTTGAATGTAAATTGATTTGCATCAATTATTTACATGATGATTTACATTACAACTTAACATGAAACCAGGAGTTGTCGTACTGTTATGTTCAATGAAGTTTCCTGGGACCTTTTTTTTTTCCATCAAAGTGGAGTAAAGGGGGTGCAGATTCTTTCCAATTCATGTGTGCTAATTGCACACAGAAAGCTTACCATAGACATAGATTGCATCTTGCTATTTAAAATTCGCTGAAGGTTCTGCAAGTTATAATGAACAAATTCATTTGAAAATAATTGGCAGCAAGGAATCCATAATATTCCTGCAATCACACAGAAATATTCATAAAATCCTATCAGTACATGTACACATGTATGTGCATACAACAAATCTCATGCATACCCTCTCCCAGAGATGTGTTCATCATTTTTTTTTTTTTAAAGTTCAATCCTATAATGGCCAGAGAATGACACTCTTTACCACTATCATAAACAGTTCAAGAAAATAGGAAGGAATTTCCACTAGGCAATGCATAAGATATAAAACATTGCACATACAAGAGTATGTGCTGTATTGTAATGAAGTTTGAACAATAAAAAACAAAAGACCAGTCAACACGCACATACTCTCACATTTCAACCTATGTTTAGTTGTGATAAAAATCATCAAATTACCACACATCTCCATTCTAATTTCATGCTTGCCCTTAAAGACATAACACTAACAGAAATGTATGATCATATGATAAAGGGTTTATTAAGATCCACATTAAATCTAAAGTATAGCACCTTTAACACTAATTTGCCTATTGCCAACTTCAGGTTAAAGCTAAAGCATAGTTCTCAGAAGGGCTCAAAAATTATCTTCCACCATTTGGAATTTGATTACAATTTATCAAAAGGGTCTACCAAGAAACTTGCTTGGTTGAAGAGATTTGCCAGAATAATGAGTTGCTATAAAGTATTTTGAGATCAGAGGTGTACCAAGCAATACATAGTAAACGTTAATATCAGTGTGCCTGAGTTTTCTTCATGAAGAGCCCTCCCTGTTCAGTGGTGGGAAGGGAGAACTTAAATTGATGATCAATCATGTCCTAGCAATCGTATTTCACAAACTGCACAAGATTCACTCTTGCACGGAAAATTGATGGACACTTGCTATGGCTCGATTTGATGATTATCAATAATCAATTATAAAACATTATGTAGCAAACGGTTTCTACAAGCATATGAAAACTACGCTTTACCTTTAGTTTGCGACATACATCTTCAGATGAATGTTTTTTGATACACGTTTTGCAGCCTTGTAATCCAATAAATTACATATTTTAAGATCACATACATGTCCCTGCATAATCTCATTAGAGGCAGATCTCAAAGAGTATATCTAAGAGCATGTACATTCCACTCATACAAATCTACACTGGGAATGGATATTCGTTATGCTACGTATACCTTCGATAATAGTCAAGCATTTAATCACAAATATATATTTGCCCAGAATGACTGACTATGAATGACGCAGATATGTCAACAAACCTGACAGGTTTGGTAGCCAAATCGCAGGTTTATATAGGGAGAAAAACTCAGTGAAGAACACAAATCCTAAAGGCTGGTCGGGAGGGGAGAATGAGGGATGCTAATATGCAAAAGATTCCTTGGTTTACCACTTGCAAGTTTCTTGCTGCCAAGATTTTGGTCAGAAGTTTTTTGACATTTAATCTAATTACAAATATCATGTTTGAAATATAGCTAAAGTGAACAACAAGTAAAACATGGCTATATCACAATCTTTGTACTTGTGGACAGGGAGTCGTGAGGTTACTCTAATATAGAGAAAGGGCAAGAGCAAAAAAAGAAATAAAAAAGATAAAGATAGGACATACCTGTCACCCGGCAATGACGGCAAAGCACGGTCTCCCTCTGTGCAAAGAGAAGCAGAGAGAAAGAAGAAGATTCTTGGTCAAAGGGACTGTATCACTGACAGGGGGAAAGTGGGTAACTCGTTTACATCCTGATATCAACAACATGCTTTGCAAGACGATGGTGAAATCACTGTGCAAGCAACATGCTACATACACAGAGATGTGAACATATATCAAACCACTTACCAGTTAACAGTTGAGAGCCCGAAGTGTGTGTAATAGCTCCATAAGAATTGTACAGCAGTAATGTCTTTTCAGCTTTCAGCTGACATGCTAATGAGCATTGGCACAATGGATATGCATAGAACAGTCTTGTAACATGTGAAGGAGGGCATTACTGTTATGTCAAAACCCTGATATAAAATCAAGGAAGAGTCAGATTTTCCTTCACTCTGATTTGCAATTCTGACATTTTCACAGAGCATGACCCACAGTACACTTTTAAATGTTGATACCAAGTTACAAGTTATTTGCAAAGTATAAAGCATAAGTATGTGTATATGTGATGAGCATTTCACACACCACTACTACATACCATCCTTCTTGTTTGCCACATTGAACGAACATTAAATTGTAAAAATGAAGTACACATGTAGCTGAGTTACGAATGGATTAACCATAACAGTTCATCAGGATACACATTACAGATACATACATGTGCATCTGTGTGTGTGTATGCTTTCAGTCATGGCATGACTGTGTATGCATGTAACTAGAAGAGTATAAAGAAATGCAAAGTGAAGATCATTATCACAACATTGAACGGGCATTCAGTCTGTTTGGGTACAAGTGATAAAACAGGTGTATGCATCAAAACCAAAACCAAAACAAACAAATGAACAGAGAAATAATAACAGTCACGAGGTAAGGAAGAGTATACTTTATACAGATATATTTCACACGTATACTGAAAATTCATTCCATTGAAAATTAATTTGAAAGAGACTGTGGAAACATGCTTCTCACAGTCTCTGCTCATCCTTCATTATAGATAAAGTAAAAATGTATTTCCAGTAATACAGCAGCATGCTATTACATAATCTCCCATTCAAAACAAAACAAAACAAAACAAAACAAAAAAGCACTGTACACCTTTATATATGTGTATTCCAGTTGCCTTCTGTCTATATTCAGAATACTAGTAACTTCGATGTTGAAAAATGAAATCTGATAAAGCTTTGTGACTTATTTTTTCTTGAGAAAAAAAGAATCCCTCGTTTCCCTACCGTCAAATCATGTAGTCATTCTTGTTTGAAGTTTTTACACCCTGACAACGATTTCGAGTTCAGTCCTTCACAATTCTACCCAAACTAATAACTCAAACTAATTACTGTGTTTAAAAATCATTTTTGCAACATGACATGAAAAACATAAAATCTTGGGGATTTTTGCGAAATTCTCAGAATATTTGCCCTCAGAGGCATGCGTAAATGGCACTTGATGGAAACCAAAATTTTAATCCCACAATGCAACTCGCCACAATAGGTGCACACACTTGGGTGCCTAGGGCCACATTCTTATCTTTACCGTATTTAGGTGTGCACAGTCTGGAGATTCAAAAAGTGCTTTATTTTCAGCTACATGATTTTTTTTTTTCATTTTGCCATATGTTGTGAATGAGGGCAAATTAAATTGATTTTCATATCATGATGCAAATATCTGTATTTCCTGTGTGTGAATGCAGCTACCATTTGTCATTTTACCATAAAATCTGCACAGTGCAGAGAGAGGCAAAGCTGTGAGTGCTAAGAAGATGATTGACAGAAGCTACTGCAGTGAAACTTGTTGCAAATTGGGGCATGTCAATACGCTTAGTGCTTCATGTTAAGGACAGGTGTGTTAAGCATCAGGGCTACATCACAATGAAGCCCTCAACAAGTGTCTCTACATCTCAATCATGGCAAGATATATTGCCAGCTAAAGGCAGCTGGATGATTCGGGGACAGAATGTTGAAAATATGCAATCTGTTATCTTCATGAATACAATGCCAGATTAGGAAATCCCCTGATATAGCCAGAAATGATTTCTTATCGTAGCCCTACGAAGTACTTGCACATCATACAGGGAAATGCCGTTACAGCCAGGTCGCCAGGAATGCTGAGTTTTCCTCATTACAACCAATACCTTGTTAAAGTACTAAAAAAGAGATCGGCTAAAAATATGAATGGTACAGATCTGCATATATTTTGTACACGCTATTAACAGTTTTGCCAATGATGTGGGGTACAACATGTGCCAAAATGTGAACAAATAAACAAATCAAAACTCCTATAATTTGAAGTAGCAATAGCCCACAAACTGAAATAAGACCAGAAGGCTCTAATGTGTCCTGTTTATTTTCTGTCAATATCTGGCTTCACTGTATATTATTACGTTCTGGAACTTGATTTAAAAAACTAACAAGTATAAAAATTGCGGGGAACATTTATGCTTGCACACTCATGCATTTCACCTCAGCTTTGACCATGTCTTTTTCACATTTTTTTAAAAGTAAATGAAAGATTGTTTTGACATTTTGATAATAAAATGACTATGATCTTTACACATGATGCCTGCAGGTGCTGCCTTTTTTGTTGTTGTTCAAAATAACAAAGGTTATAACTAAATTAATGAATTCTAAAGAAATTGTGAGTGCTGTAATGAGAGGGTAACAGTTACTGTTAGGTGGCTCTTTTGTTTTCTCATGCCATGGCCACAACCCCTAAATCAGTCTGCTCAGCAGCCGGGTGATGAGTTTTTAGCCCATTTTGCTCAAGCGATGCTTGCTCACTTTTCACTCACCACCCAGAATACCCTAGGTACCTGGGCAGTGACTGTCGAGGCATGACCTAATCAAGTGGTCGCTGTCAAGCAAATTGGGTAAAAAAAAATGAAACTGCTGAATAGATGGCTGCTGAGCAGTCGCCCCCTGGTCACCACTTGGAGATCAGTCGGTCACCAGTCAGCAAGTTCAAAACACACCGCTGTTCGGGCAGCACCTCTCCAGCCAGGAGACATTGCTGAGCATGCCCTACAAGAGAAAGCTGCTAGATTTCTGAACAAATTTACCATGAAGGCTCTATTTTTTCCAATAGTTTTCACTGAATAAAAAAGATCAAGCACAGAAGAAAACAAATAGACAGAGAGGAGCCAAGGCCGTCTGAAAGAAGCAGGGGGATGGACAGAGGCAAGGAAACCTCCATCAGAAACAGGCAGCAGCAGCCAAGATAGCCCTCAAAGAAGAGGATTTGGCTAGCAATATGGGGGACAGGGAAGACAGGGACAGCCACTTTTGGGCAGATGAGGTTACAAATGAAAGTTTAGGTAACTATGTTGACATAATGTGTTTTTGCTATTTATCTATTAGATAAAGACATAATATATGAAAAGAAACAGGGCTGATGAAAATATAAAATCAAACAGGAAATAGAAAATGAAATAAAAGTATATTTCACAGCAAATATATTTTGGAACATTTTATTAAAACCAAGGAGTAATCAAAGAAATTGTTCATCTTTGGTTTCTACTTCCCTTCTATTTAATTTCTTATTTTCTATTAATCATTTATCTTTGGTTTCTTTCACAACTAAGGTTGATAGTTTGAACTTTAATTCTTGAAAATTATATTTTACTTTCAAGTTTTGTCTTTACTGTAAAACTCTATACTGCACAGAATAAGGTACAAGGAACGTTCTTTAATAATTTGCATTATACTATCAGGCTTTATTCACTTGGCACATCATTCATGTCCTTCTCATGTGACAAATTATACAAATACAATACAGATATTCATCTCAGTTTATCTTCACAAAAGTGCTTGCTTTTAGATCTTGCTGTTGTAGTTATTGAGGTGGACTCAAGGGCATCATAGACCTCACTGACCTCTCAGATGCAAAGCTGAAACATTGTTGTTGATGGCCAAAGGGTAGTCATATACTAAAGGGAAAGTCCACATGTGGATTGAGAGACTGCAGAAATATTAGCAGAACATATTGGTGAAAGTTTGAGTAAAATCAGACAATCCATTCAAAAGTTACCTGTATTAATTTTTGAAGTTTTAGTTCCTTGATCACTGGATGTGAAGACTACAACAGCTTGTGATGTCATATGTGTAGAACAATATAAAGAAATTATAAAGAAAAATCAACATATTTTCACTTTTCTCGCATAATGACAGAGCACATGACTTGCCCCTTTCAGAAGGCAGAGAGAGTACCGGTAATGTCAGTTACAAGCTGAGGGAATGTGTACTTTTTTCATGATATGAAATTTAGTGTAATTCTCGTCATATTTTCCTTATACATGTATTGTTCTATGCTTGGGACATCATTAACTGTAGTAGTCTTCTCATCCAGCAGTGACTACACAGAGTTCATAACTTTTTCACGGATTGTCCGATTTTCCTCACACTTTCAATGTGTTCTACTTACATGGCTGCATGATCTCAATCCACATGTATATGAAGGAATATGTGTTTAGGTGTGAGTCAATTTTATCAGCAATTCGGAATGGGAGCAAACAAATCAGATCTGGAAATATCACACTGTTATACCTGAGCAAAAAAGTTAAAATATGCTTTCTTTTATTATTACTCATTTAAATCAACTTTGCTGTAACCAAAATCTTGTGTAATCAGTCATAATAAATAAAAGGAGGGCGTTTTGCCATAAAATAACATACATAAAAAACAATGACCACCAAATTCACCTCGTTAAAAGTGGTGCCTCGTAAGCAGGATCGATCGAAATGCAGTTTCACAATACAAAACATTACAGTTGAAGGAAAAGTTGACTGTTTTCATATTGTAGCTTACAGTATTTCAGATAAAAGCAGAAAAGTCAACATTTGGCAATCCACATATGAATCTCTTCAGATACAAAAGCCAATTCTAACTGGGCCATGGTAAAAGGCTATGTGAAAAATGTTGACAATGCCAAGACTGAAACTTGTCTCCGTAACTTCAGAGTGTGTGTGTGTGTGTGTGTGAGTGTGTGTGTGTGTGTGTGTGTTGAGTCTAGACTAAAAAAAAAAAAAAAAGGGATCAAGAGGAAGAGACATCCTGTGTGGTGAGTGCTGGGATGTCGGACTGGGACTGCAAGCCAGGGATTGGAACATTTTGACAGTCAACATCAAAACCTTGCTGCCAGGCCAACCCACAGGACACAGCAAAACTTCACATCATGTTCAAGTTTTCTTTCACAGCCACATGAAAGTTAAACTGACAGAATGGTGCAGGTTTCATTGAAAAAAAAAAAAAATTAAGAAAGTGATGAAATTTTTAAGTTTAACACATTTTCATGAAACAGTGGTATAAGTGCAACCACATAATTATTCAGCTTCAATGAGGTGATGATGTCATCGCCATACAAATTTTCACTTGATCTCTCTTTTTGACATGACATTAGCTGCATCAACACCTACTGACAGCGGGATTTTTAAAAATGCGATATTTTGGTTCCATCGTTTACACTTGCGCAAAAGCATGTGAAGTTTGAGCTTCACGAAACATCACAATTTTTGGGTCAGTTGTGCCTTATGTGTAATTTACCTCTCTTCAACGCAGTAGACGAGTGGAAGCACGGGCTATTCATATTCTCTGCAGTGCAGTCTATTTTGCTCACAGCTAGCTAGCTGGTTGGAACATTGAGCCAGGGCTTTTTGTCAGTCCAATGCACACATAAATTTGTGTTTCTCGATAGTGTCAACTTACGGTAAAACTATATAGCTTGCTATATTAGATCACATACGTAGCAGGTGTGTAAAACTTCAGCTTACCGACACTTGTTACGTACTCCTGTATTCCACAGAGTCAATGTATACCGAGAGCAGTATGGGCACTCCAAAAATAAATGCATTTCTAGGAGAACATTATTTTGTTAAGTCGTTATGGGGTGATGATACGTGGTTGGAGAACTTCAGGTTTGTCACTAGTTTTCATATGCAATATAGGCCTAGTTTCATTAGGGAGGAAGCAACCACGAGCCGAGGATCGGCCGTTTACCTGTACAGCATGTACCCTATACTCTGGCCAGCGGCCGACGTACTCTCTACATGTTCCACAGAGGGATTGGGAGCCCGCGTAAACGCCCGGTGCGAGACCGAAAGTGACGTGATGAAAAATCGCGATATTTCTGCAGCTTGGGTTTACGCTCGCCAAACTTCGCCTCAAACATTGTGATGTTTCAAAAAATCTCACTCCAGCTGGCAATTTTTCTGGCGATGTTTCGAGGGCGTTTGGGTATAGTTGCTTAGCAACTTGAACCAAAATGTCGCGATTTTAGAAAAATCATGATTTTTCCAAGCAAGTGTAAATGGGCCTATTGTTGAGAAAAACTTATCCTCTGCATCAAATTTCTGCTATAATGAAAGAAAGAAACAACTTGCTATACGAAATTGTGCGAGTGAAGACATTTTGGGAGGGGGTTGTAGTTGATAAAGTAACAAACAAAAACACAATTTCGTATTCTTGGGAACAGCCAACAGGAGAGTTGTGAGTTGATGGAATTATTACCTTTTTAGGCGATTCGCATACATGGTAGTGAATACTACTGTAAAGTAGAAATTTCCGTATGACCAGAAACTATCGTGAAAACAGATGCACACAAATATTTTTGCTTATTATATGTTCCACTAATTAATGTTTTGATTCCACGGACTTCAAAATAAGCAACATTTATCTTAGCCAGCCAAACACGAAAAACTACTCGCATAAAAATATCCCACTTTCACAGTATCACTTTGGCAAAAGCATGCCAAACTTTAAAATGCCTTAACCTTTTGTTACGTCTGATTTTGAAGAAACTCTAACCTAACCATTCTGACTGTGCATTTGATGGCATCCTATTTCTCAAAGCTATCAAACATAGCATGAAACACACTTTAACCGTACCAATTATATACAGAGTAAAACAAAGTTGTCAAGCATAAAAATTGCATTAAGAGTTTCAAAGTCACTGAAAAGACATTAAAAAAAGTTTGAGAGAATGATAGGAGCTACAATGGGTGATTTAAAGTTTGGTGCAAGAATTGGTAGTGGTATTAGCTCCCAAACAACTGCCTCAGAATGAACTTCAACACAATGGTCAGACTAATGCAAGCAATTCCAGTCATGCAAAGTGTAATTACCAATACCCAATACTCGTACTATCTTCAAACAACCACAAATTAAAGATAATATTAAGTTTTGGTACCTCAAAAGTTTCCCTGAGTTTCCTTGTGTTAGTTTGTGTTTTAGGTTAAAGTACCTTTCATATAACTAACACTGTGAGACTTACTCGCCCCAAAGTGCTCTCATGTCTTAGTAATCACGCAATAATGGTTTCTTACAATACGTGTATATTGTCGCGGTACCGCGTCGAGTCAAACTAATGGCTCACTCTAATTTTTCAGAGCGCGCTCTGCTCTGGTACGAAACCATTATTGCATGATTACTAAGACATTATGAGAGCACTTTAGGGTGAGTAAGTCTCACAGTGTTAGTTATATGAAAGGTACTTTAACCTGAAACACAAACTAAGACAAGGAAACTCAGGGAAACTTTTGAGGTACCAAAACTTTATATAATCTTTAATGCAGAAATTGTGCGATGAAGAAATGATTGATGGGGGGGGGGGGGAAATAAGTGCATTCATGGCCATGAATATGGGTCTTGCAAAGCAAACACTAATATTGCACTCAAAATGACAAATTTGATATCTGCCTTATTCGCCAGTAATAAAGCCGCAGCGCTGTTATATAGATCTCGATTTTGGCGAAAAAAACAAAAAAACAAATATGGTACAATTTTATTCCTAATATGACTTTCATTATATTACTTTGCTGAATTTTGATAACAAACCTCCACTGCATTTTGGCATGTTTTTGCATGTTCAAAATTGTTGCTGTTGTTGCATGAACCAAAATAACGCAAGTTCCATGCCAGAATTTTGAAAAATAGTTAAGCATATAACATGAAGAATAAATGAATGCATGTGCATGAAATGTAGATGCTTTCATTCACACATGCCATATACACGTACAATAGCTTATTCAATAGTGGATGTATTTTCCGAGATAGCACTATTGTGTGATGCATGCATGTATCCAAGACAGGTTATTGCCTTGCAGTCGCTGCTATGGCTATGCAGACTTGATAGCAGAATGTAGCTTTGTTATGTAAGATTGATAAGTTCATTGGATGTTACAGAATTGCTCATCTTGGCACATTGCATGATCCCATACGGTACATGATTATGTGTGTTGGTTAAGCAGGAGATTCACTGATGGCTTGGTTGCAGTGGCGTAATGGCTGCACACCAAATCTACTGCTTTGTTTCTGTTAAAGATAGTGTAGTCTTAATCCCAGCGAATATGGTGATCCGCAGGAGCTGGTGATAGCAGTGGAGACAATTTGTTATTCTGAAGGTTCGCTAATCCGAAAATGAAATAAGGTTCACTATTCCGAAGGTTTGTCAATCCGAAAATGAAATATGGTTTGCAATTCCGAAGGTTTGTTAAGTATGGTAACTGTTTTTCATTTTCAGATTAATGAACCTTTGGAAGAATTAACCCTATTTCATTTTCGAATTCACAAACCTTCAGAATAATAACATTATCTTATTTCATTTTCAGATGAACAAACATCTAGAATTAATGACCCTTATTTCATTTTTGGATTAATGAAACTTCAAAATCATGCCACAAATTTCAGGTTAAAAAATCCATTTTATTTTTGGATTAAGGAAAATCTAGGCATATGGAGTACATGTGTTTCTGAATAATCAACACTTAAAATAACAAACCTGAATAAATTTTTGGAACAAACCTTCAGAACAAACATCACCTGATAGTAATTACAGTAAAAGCATGTAAATCGATCGCCAACAAAAATAGTGAAGCTTGATTCAGCTAATGACACTAAACACGCTGGGCCCAACACTAGCTACCATAACTACATCATACCTTTGAGGTAAACCTGCTCACATTGATTTGTTATATGTTCAGGATTGTTGCTGGTGCTAGCTATGGTGTTGAAATAGCACTATATAACACTAGCACCAAACTTGAAATCAAACATTGTGGTCTAAGTCAACAGTACACAATATCTATATTTTTCTGTGAAAATTGGATGTCTGAAATGTTTTTAAAAAAATAATAATAATTGATTTAATTACATTCTCTGTTTTCCACATTTAATAAGCTTCCTAGTATTGTTGGCCATTTTATTCATTTCAATAAAGGTACATTGTATTTTGGATGTGTTCTTCCCACTAGAAAGGATGCACAATTCCCCACATAAATACAATGTATTTTTGTCACATACAGTGTACATTAGGACCCCAAATCAATAGACTGATCAAAACTCCCTTCATCTCTATCTATTAAAATCTCTATCTCTCTCTCTGGTGGGAGTGGTTCAAATACATCATTTTCACACACTCAACAGAGATTTCAAGTCTGCATTCTCATTGACATTAAATAAAAGTGATTATCAGTATCATTATTACTGCAGCTATAATGTCTCAAGAATGGCATTTAGATGTCTTCAAAAAGGCCAGCAATCATAAGAAAAATAATACCTACTTGAA
Organism: Diadema antillarum; assembly: GCF_040938485.1. Taxonomy (NCBI): domain Eukaryota; kingdom Metazoa; phylum Echinodermata; class Echinoidea; order Diadematoida; family Diadematidae; genus Diadema; species Diadema antillarum. Next base: position 72,268 of record NW_027272900.1, on the reverse strand, counting down.
GTTTCCATAATGTCCACACTGCCTTCCCATGGATTTAGGCCCTGCTATATGCAAAACTCCACACAGGAGGCAATAATTGGGACCACAGTGCTGGAAGTAGATACATATTTCCTCATTGGCTAAGTGGAGCTTCACATCCACTACAAGATCTTATGGTGAATCCACTTGAAATCTGACAACATGTAATACAATCATGTCCATCCACTCAGCCAATTAGTCCAGTCCACATTATGGATTGATTGTATTCTAAACCACAGCACAACTCCAGAGCCCACTCTGGGGAGGATGATGAGTTTACTACACACAGTCTTGTCACATGGATCAACCATTTCCCCACATATGAGCTTGGTGAAAATTTCCAGATACAATAGATAGTAGGGAAGACCATGACCTTAGGTAGGCCTACTCCAGTACTCAAAACATAATTTGTCTTTAGGTGGTTTGCCATACATAACACAGTGTACACCTCAAAGCATATCCAACATCCGCCCAAAAGTCAGTGGATTTCCTTTTAATGGTCTGACAACATAACACAAGAGTATAGTATGACATCCTCTTAAGAGAACAATGATACTACCAGTACAAGTCTTTGTGGTCATTAAAACACAGTGTCAGAGTACGGTAGTCTTATAAACAGCCAATTTGGTACATGTAGATAAAAATACCTCCTGGTACCTTTCCAGGATTTAAATCATTGGTTAATAAAATATCAGAAATTGGGGAGAAATATTTTAAAATTTGCGCAGAATCCTTCCTCTCCAGATTTCATATAATTATTTTAACAGTTCAGAAAGCAATAAAAATATTGAGAATAATACACTCAAAATCAGAGATGACACTTCAAGCAGTGGTTTTGGCATATTGGTAATAAGACAGACATTCTAATGTGCATGTAACTATTACTCTATGGATAATTGTTTTAGAATTCAAAAGAGAATGAAATGACATAAATCAACAAAATTAAGGTCACAGAGTGTTCAATAAAATCACTAATTTGTCAAAATACTCTTCCTTTCATTCATAATCACAAGAAAAGGAATTTGTTACAAATCTTTGTGAACAGATGATTCTTTTGAAAAAATAACACTCTCTGAATTAAGTGGTTTTCCACAAGCCACCTCAAATGTGATAGGTAGTATAACATGCCGGCATATCTACTGCATGACACTATTAATGACAATTCCTTTCTTTTTCATTAGGCCCATTGGAAAAGTACTTAGTACTCAAACAATATCATAGCAGGAAACTGCCAGTAAATTACAATGCCTCTCCAATAGCTCTAGGCAAAGCCTCAAAGAGTCAAGCATGGCTTATGATAACAGCCAAATGTATCATAGCTCATGAAGCTCCTGCTAACAAGGATACATGTATGATACAATTGTTTTTGTTTTGTTTTGTTTGTTTGTGGTTTTGTTTTGTTTTGTTTTTCTTTTTTGTACACCAATCAAAGGCTTTAAGAGAAACATCCATAGCAACTTCATGCTTTGGATTAATTTCCAATAAGAAACACTGTCTAGGAAAAGATTCTTCCAGCAGTATATTGACAAGAGTCTTTGCAAAAAGATGACATTTTCTGCTGGTTGGAGTGCTAGCAGAACGGCTACACTTTTGGACCTTTTGCTCTTTAAAAGAGAAAAATGTACCAGTACAATAAAACAGGGTACAGCACAATTCTCAGTAAAGCTAGAAAGTGTGCATGTATGTTGTTTAATAATAATCACGTGTCACTGCTCTCAATTCATTGAAGTGATTTGCAAAATTTGGACTACTAGACTAGAATGCTTATACGCGGAGCCAAACGTGGGCAATGAAAAACATGCATCAACAGTGTGATAAGATTAAAATTCTCAAGCACAACATTCTTTAAGATGTTGCATTGGTTCTGCACAAGTCATTGTAAATTTCTATTACCATGTGAGTTTACAAGATATCTCCATATTTTGCAATTTTTATGATGCAAAAATAATATAAAATATGAGTAAAAATATGGGGGTTTTCACCATGGCACATAAAGATCTAATCCCCATATTGGGTGGTATGAATACGACAAAGCAGGGAGAGTCAGAGAGGAGAGAGAGAGAGAGAGAGAGAGAGAGAGTGAGAAAGACAGAGAGGGAGGCAGGAGAGAGAATGCAAGAGGGTATTCTGCCTTGTTCAGTTACTTGTCCAGGATGAGTCATGTATCTAGGCCCTCCTTCATCAGAAGTTCTGTTGCACATAAAATTTGCCAGTTGCACACCAATAATTTGGTATAATTCTTTGTTTTTTAGTACTCCATGAGATATCACACGGTTGTAGTCATCTTTGTCATCCTCTCCCATTCTTACCTCTCTTTTTTTAAAGTCTAACCTGCCATAACATTTTTATTCATGATTCTCCATACATGCTGACTGGCATGATGTTTATTCTCTAATATATCAAGTGGTAACTTTTATAGCTCATCACACCAAAGTCTATTGCATCGATCTAGGGATAGGGCAGTTTTGCTGCCAGCACTTTTGATGTATCTTGCCATATCATTGACTTAATAAGGTTGCATTGTAGTAGCCTATTTCGTGATGAAATATCAGTGGGATGTTAAATGATGATGATGATCCACAGCATTTGTATGGCCCCACATATCTGTTATAGAAGCTATTCAAAATATCTAACTCACATCAATCTGCCATCTAATTTAAGTCAAACTGGACATGCCACTTGAATCATTAGGTTTTGTTTTTCAGACCTCTGGGTTTAATATTCAATGGCTTGAAGAATATAACAAAATGTGTAAATCCTCTCATGCAAATGTCTAACTCTGCATCTAAAAGTAAGTTTTCCTCGTACATTCAGTAACAACTACAAATATTTCAACTCTTTCGCTTCTGTTGGAAAAATTGTTGAGCCAAGAACTATTCTAAATATCTAACTCACATCAATCTACCACCTAATTTAAGTCAAACTGGACATATCACTTAAATCATTACATTTTGTTTTTCAGACCTCTGGGTTTAATATTCAAGTCCCCTCAACAATAAGCTAATTTCGGGTTTCGCTTTATACATGAGCAGTTTGTGATGACCCCAATACGAAAGGCACTGTATTTATATTTGGGAGGTTGACCTGGAAGCTAAAGGGAATGGGGGCTACTGGAGAGGTCACGCTTACCTTCGAATTATGTCCACACACAGGTGGGGACCCCCGCAACTCCTGAATAAAGCGCTAACCCTGAGATAGATATCTTGTGGCTCTTATCATCGAGTTAACTTCAAGATAGCTTTAATACCTTAGGGTCTACATAGTTCTTATTTCAAGAATACCTGGTAGACACAGTCACACTACACAAAACAAACACCAACCGGTACTTATGCTTCTCAATAACTTCGAGCAGTTTGAGCACGTGGTCACACCACAAACAAAACTACACTTACAAGTTGTAGATTCACTGATGTGAAAGTACCTGTAGTTTCCGTTTCTAACACATAAGCTCAACACAGGCAAGAAACGTGTGCCCTCCTTGAAAATTAAGAATGCAAATGTGCAACAATGTGCAAAAGAATGCCCCATGATACACATGTGCCTATAAAACATGAAATGGATCTCGTCACGCGACACACTTTTCAAAATTCCAGCCATGCATGGTCAAACTATTAAAAAAAAAAAAAAATCTATGCATAGTTTCATGAGAAGTGAGAAACTTCCCAGGCAAGTGCATGCAGGAAGTTTCACCTGTAACTTCAAGAAGTTTGTGGTCACACTGCCAAAACTACATGAAGCAAAAGAATAGGTAGTGAACAATGCATAGCTTCACGTAGTGTGACTGCAGTTTTAATATAGATATTAATTACATCAATGGATAAAATGGACTAGACCTCTTAGTACTGTGAATCCATGAATATTGATACATCAGTTAACAATGGGAAAAACAAAACAAATCTTGCAAATCACATCTGATATTAGGTAAATTAGAGTAGCAATTGACAAGCTTTGATTAAGAAAGAAAAGGAAATGAAAAACAAATTGTTGCAGTACTGAAAAGAAAATAGTGAAAAGTGTGAGAAAGTGAAATGTATAAATTTAATAATGCAGACTAGGGAGATGCACTATGTTCAGTTTGAAAGGCATGGAAATGATAGTGAAGTGTTTTGTCTGTTAAAAAATATTCCTTGGAGAGTTACTTACGAATGACCTCATTAGCGTCTTTCCTCTTTTTCGATGACCGTCGTGTGACAGCATTGAAAGCTAACAAAAGAGTATGAATCAACATTGTTTACATTCGATGGCAGGTGAACGGCTGAATAATGAGGTTGTGATGATCACAAAGTACTCTGGTTATATCTCCACACACATGGACGATGTGCTGAGGTTTTTCTATTGACTACTCTCACTGGACAGACTGTGATCCAGCAAGTGCCACATGACATATTCCCTTAGAGCTATTGTCATGGGCATCCAGAGGGTGTGCATGAAGAACGAGATGAAACACATCAACATCTACAGCAGCCAGATCATGAAGAGATGACATCCTTAAGATATCCAAAGTCGATGCGTTATAAATCCCAAATTCACTGTCATCAATAACTTGCATATATTCTGCTCCAAAATGCCTTCAATCAAAACAAATAGCTGTGTCATATATGTGCTATGCTCACAAAAACATACTTCACCACCAGGAAAGTTTGTTTTTTCACAAAATCACATATAAAAAAAAAAACAACCTATGACAATATGTCAGGCAGTGCCCTTGCCTAAAGCAAAGCCGCTCACCTCTAGACGTCTCTCCCTACTAATGGTGGGAAGTTAGTACCCTAGATCTGGCTGGGATCGCCCAAACTCCTTGCTTTTGGCCTTCCCTGCCCCATCCCTCTTTTTTTTGCACTCTCTCCTCTTTTCTCTCCCCCCCCCCCCCACCTCTCTCTCTCTCTCTCTCTCTCTCCCTCTCTCTCTCATGTCACTCTCCAGAGCACATACAGGAAAGAAATTGGGGTGATAATAACCAGTGTGGGAGGGGCCAGGGGCAGGGAAGGGTGATAGACAAATGTACTCAATTTAGTGGGTAATGGATAGTATGCACAACTACGATTGGCTAGATCCAATCACTGTCCATTTCTAACAAAATGCTAGACAAGGCTCTTGTCCTTTTTTTGTGTGTGTCCTATCCTTTTTATGTCGCCCTTTTTATGTCGTGTTTAATAACCGCATAAGCCCATCGCACCGCATGGCTTACGAATCGTTGGCAAAGGTTATCGCGACACCCCACAAATTGCTACCCCACGTATTGTGGGGTTGCCTACGATCTACGAGCCCTTTCTGATATTGAGCTACAGAGGGCGGTTTACTGTTAATAATAATTGGAGAAAAAATACCGCCCGGGCAGCGGGCTAACAAAATGCCAGGTCTTAATCATAACACACTTGTTATAGCTGACTCTTTGAACAGCAATTTTGGCAGAGAACACTTGTCTCCATGACTGAATAAAAGCATAGCTATCATTACATGATTAATTTCAGGGCAGCCAATGAGGGAAAACTGCCTGACAGGAAGAAAAATATGATTATTTCCGTCATTACAGACTTATGTTTGGCAGCTGGATGGAGAATCATCCTCTGGGAATAGAAATGTGTTCTGTAAATACAGCACTAGAGTTCCATCCATTGATTGTGTGTATTATATGAAGTCCTTAAAATATTATCACACTTGAATATCAAGGTTATGAAATACTACTTTTTCTGGGGGAACAGCATGAAATTAATCATCTTTAAAACCTCAATAAGACACTGCCAAGATTAAATTATTTAAGTGCATGTAGCATAAGTGCTGCTGCAGAGCAAATTCTATGTTACAATTTCTCCTACTGATCCCACTGATTATCTAATTCTGATACATGAGCTATCAGAGAGTAAAGTGTAATTAAACCACTTTTCTGGCATCTAAGATGTGTGAGGATCAGTCTCTTTCTATTTATACAAAACCTAATCTTGTAAAACCACCTTTGCTTCTGCCTTCAATTCAGAAATTGAAGCAGAAAATATGAAAAAGAACAGAAGGTGATTATGAAAAGTTGCTATACTTTGGAGACATGTTCAACAGCCTGAAGATGAAGACTTAACAATGGAGACAGGGGAAGTCCCAATCTGGAACCTTATTGGGTAATATAATAATCTCATAAACACAAAATGATTGGATAATAGGGTTCCTAGTATCACTAATTAACACCTAAGTAGGCTGCAGAAGACAAGCCCTAACAAGGAAAATGAGGTGTCAGATTGATTATGAATGGAAACACATTTAGGATGCACCCAAGCAACTTGCTAAAGTGGTGTGACAATTTTCACTTCCAGTACAATAACACAACAGGAACATCATTACAGACAATGCCATGCTCCTGCTGAATATCCAAGAGGTCTTCTTTCTTATTTTGCATACAATATAAACTTCAGTTTGCAAATGCAAGACTGAAAGTGCAAAAATCTAAATTGACTAAAAATGCCAACTACCATCAATATCGTGACTAAACTGCAAGAATTCAACTCAATGAGAGGGGAGGGGGGATATAGATGGGAGGAGAGGAAAGGAAGAGAGATAGAAAGACAGAGATTTATTCAGCTACAGGTAGGCCTACATTAATGAAAACAGATCATAAAGGGGCCTGAAACTGAAACTGCTTCTCTGTCTGTTAAAGGTCTGCTCTGTATGATTCATGTGACAGGTACAGTGCCGACCGCGGGAAACGTCACGCTTTTCCGAGATCTGGACGAGGCCACTGACGCGTATCCCCGCGGGTACCCGCGGGTATACGCGTTCAGTGGACGAGTCCATCCGCCCGCACGGATAATCCATCCTCGGGAATTTGCGTCGGGTTGGACGAGGGTGGACGAGGGTGGACGAGGGTATTCAAGGGCACATTCCCGTTAAGCTTTATTTTGACCGCTCAATCAAAATACATTTCATGGAGTTTCGACTTTGCCCATTTTCATCAAATTCCGATTTCAGGGGCTTCTTTTCGATTTAATCACACTCTGATGTCCACTGCCTTGATTGTTCGCTACTTTCTAAAGAAGTACACGTGCGGAAGTTGTGCACATGCGTTCATCACTCAAGTATCAATAATTATTAGAACATATCGACATCGGTTACGATCATCTCGCTATTCACGACTTTTAACGACCTGCGCCACCAAAATTTCATTGCTGAAAATTCGGTGGCCCAATCGGGCTACAAAAAAAGTCGGATGTTTGCCTTTACTTTTGAAAATGAACAGCGGTAACAGTCGGCTCCGTAAGACGCAAAAATGAATGTTGCATGTTTACTTTTGATTTTAGAAATGAATCACGGTGACATTTGACTCCGTATGATACTGGAATAAATACCGAATGTTTGCTTTGGCGTTCGGAAGTGAATGATAATATTCAACTCCGTAAGACGATAAGATAAATGCCGGATGTTTGCTCTTACGTTCGAAAGTAAATAGCAATAACATTCAGCTCCGGAAGATGCTTGAGTAGGCTATATGTCGAATGATCCCTTTGACGTTCGGAAATGAATAACAAAAATATTCAACTCCGTACGATGATAAAATAAAAGACGGATATTTGCTTTTACTTTCGAAAATAAATAGCAATAACATTCGGCTTCGGAAAATGCTAACATAAATGTCAGATGATTGCTTTTACGTTCGGAAGTGAATAGCAGTAATATTCTGCTCCATACGATGCTAAAATAACTGTTGGATGTTTGCTTTTAGATTTCGAAATGAATAACAGTAACATTCAGGTGCGTTCGGTGGTAAAATTAATGTTCTATGATTGCTTTGATGTTCGGAAATGAATAACAATGACATTCAACTCCGTATATACGTTTATAAAATATACAATGTATATCTGATGTTTGCTTTTACGTTCGGAAGTAAATAGCAATAACATTCAGCTCCCGAAGATGCTAAAGTAAATGTCGAATGATCCCTTTGACGTTCGGAAATAAATAACAAAAATATTCAACTTCTTACGATAATAAAATGAATGACGGATGATTGCCTGTACTTTCGAAAGTAAATAGCAATAGCATTCGGCTCCGGAAGATGACAAAATAGATGTCAGATGATTGCTTTTACGTTCGGAAGTGAATAGCAGTAATATTCTGCTCCATACGATGCTAAAATAACTGTCGGATGTTCGCTTTTAAATTTCGAAATGAATAACAGTAACATTCACCTGCGTTCGATGGTTCGGAAATGAACACAATAATATTCAACTCCGTGTATACGATGATAACATAAATGTCTGATGTTTGCCTTTATGTTCAAGAGTAAATGGCAATAACATTCAGCTCCGGAAGATGCTAAAATAAATGTCGAATGTTTGCTGTGACGTTCGGAAATTAATAACAAAAATATTCAACTCCGTATATACGATTTTGCGTTCGGAAGTGAATAGCAGTAATGTTCTGCTCCATACGATGCTAAAATAACTGTCGGATGTTCGCTTTTAAATTTCGAAATGAATAACAGTATACATTCAGCTGCGTTCGATGGTTCGGAAATGAACACAATGATATTCAACTCCGTGTGATGATAACATAAATGTCTGATGTTTGCTTTTATGTTCAAGAGTAAATAGCAATAACATTCAGCTCCGGAAGATGCTAAAATAAATAACGCATGTTTGTTGTGACGTTCGGAAATGAATAACCAAAATAACTCCGTATATACGATGATAAAATAAATGTCTGATATTCGGTTTTACGTTCGAAATATAACAATAACAATCAGCTCCCTTCGACTTTCGGAAATGAATGATAATAATATTCAACTCCGTACGATGTTTAAATAAATGTCGGATGCTTGCTTATAATTTATATTGCTATGTACTTTCGCAAATAAATAGCAATAACATTCGGCTCCGGAAGATGCCAAAATGATTAATGTCACATGATTGCTTTTACGTTTGGAAGTGAATAGCAGTTACATTCTGTTCCGTACTATGCTAAAATAAATGTCGGATATTTGCTACATGTGTATTACATTTCGAAATGAATAGTAACATTTGGCTGCGTTTGATGGTAAAAAACAAAACAAAAACAAAACAAAACACACACACACACACACAAAACTGTCTGATGTCTGCCTTGACGTTCAAAATTCGGCCCCGTACGATATGATGAAATAATTGTCAGATGACTCATTTCACTTTCGCAAGTGGACAACAGTGACATTCGGCTCCGTACGATGATAAAATAGATGTCGGATGTTTGCTTTTATATTTGGAAATGACTAACTGTTAAATTCTGCTCCGTATACGACAGAGCTGCCAACCTTTCGAAGCACAAATAAGTACTCAGTAGCTCCAAAATTCGTATTTTCCACCAGAATTCGTATTTTTTTCAATCTCCCTCTTTTTGCTATGAGGCCTACAGGCTCTAAACATAACGTTATGACACATGCCGAAGCATCCAGCTGGTCACCAGCACCATAAAGATTCTAAACTACGCAATGTTCAGCGTTGATTGATTGCTTTCTCGCAATGTGTACAAGTGCAAGTTTGTACCTCCAAAATCTTTCTGGGCTGATTATGGAAGCTTCCATTTTCTAGCAGGGGACGGGGAATGCTTGATCTTCTCAAGAGAGCTTCTGTGTGAGCGGATGCAAAACTCTGTTCTGTGTTTCCAATTATGTACTATCAAAACATAATCATGCGTTGTTTTCAGGCTTTTTTCATTTTATTGGATTTTAAACATCAGTATTTTTCGAAGTATTCCAATTCCTTTTCCCCTGACTGGAATCGGAAAGTCTGCTATAACGATGATCGCAAAATGCCGCGCTGTGTGTGGAAGCGCCGATGTGGTGCAAACACGTGGCTTCATTTTCAAGTTTAAACGAATGCGCCATGTGCTCCTGCCTATAAGAGGTTACTGCAAGTTCGATGGATCGAATGCGCCATAGCTGAGCTGAGCTGAATGGCTTGTTTACGGTAAACATGCAATTTACGTTCGATATGAAGAAATCATTACGTCTTTCACGAGGGAAAAACACACAAAACAAACAAACAAACAAACAAAATACACCCACGAACGAATGTTGATAGCCAAAACTTTGAAAAGTAATAAGCAGTTTTGATGCGCGTGAACTGAAATTAATTGTCATTACACGTTGTATTTTGCTGTCTAACCAGGTGATGACTGCATCTCATTGGACCTTCTCGTAGTGAATTTGTCTGGGCATACGAGACCTTTCATGTATTTCTGTGATTGCATTTTTAATTGACTAAATAATCAATCCTTTTGTTATTGTTCAGGGAACATTAGATATTCGATCAAGTACACTATAATCGACTCTTCGATGTTCCCTACTATGCGCCAAAAGAAAGGCTATAGACATAGAACCATGATATCTTTGGAATTTTTCCTTTAATTCAACTAATGAGCTGGTTCTTCGATCGATATTTCCAGGATACTTACACGCTGTTTATTCCAATGCGCGCATTCTTTCGTCTGGCACGCACCTGGGTGTGGCACCTGCTTTTGGGGAAATTTCCACAAGGGAGAGGGGTGGGGTGTCAAGTTTCTTCGAGCCGAAGAGACTGCATACACAATCTCTTCGCTTTTATTTATTGTCATTCGTGTTTTCGCCTTATTCTTTGCTGATATTGAACATTTAGATTTAACTTTACGAAAGTTGCTATAGCACATGGTTCGTTTTGTTGTGAGGTGTACGTAATTTCTTTTTTTTTAATCATTCTTGAGAGGGGAAAGAAGAGTAAGGGGAAAGAAGACTAGAGGGAAAGGGAAATAAAACAAACGTCACGTACGCTGAGCATTCACAGGAAGCCGTCTTTTTACACCAGTCACCAGCATAAGTATCATCACTATCAGACATCACTCAAGATCATTTTAGCCTTTTCCTATGATCAACATTAAGAAACACGCATAATCCCTCGAGATAAATACCTAGGAAACTCAATGATAAATACAAAGTATCAACACCTCCCAACAACACAAACATTTAGAAAAGACAGCAAATAGCACATCGAAGCGACTGGGATCAAACTCCGTCGCTTCGATTGCAGCGAAGCGGAGAAATCGCCGTTACGAAAATAACAGTGCGAGACACTAAGAGAATTACGTTTAAATACTTCAAAGTATAAAGGGAACAGATAAAGTGATATAAAATGTAAGAAATCGTACTAAACGAGGTGTGAGAAACGACGGAAATAAAACGAAGTTTAGTAGTAAGCTTAGGCCCTAGCAAAAGTTTTGCAGCACCGAAAGCTACGCGAAAATAAACACACATATAAAACTCGGTATTGCGACGAGATCCTATGGGATCAAGTCAATAAACGATACAAAACAAAGGAAATTGATTCATTTTGACGGGAAAATAGTTTGTTATAAGTATTCTGTTATATGAGATCTCCTTTAATAGGCCTAGAAATAATCGAGTTTCCACGATACTCTGGAAAGAAAGTTCGAACGCTTTTCACCTGCACATATACTGCAGAGGGCAGTGCACATCAGTCATCAATACACGAACAGAAACTCACCTCTACAACTTCCTCGCAGAAAATGATGCAATAGCGTTATAAAAAAAACAGACAACACTCTAAAAATCATTTCGTACTTGGGAGGCAAGGGACAAGAGGATGAAAAGAAGAGAAAAAGAAGCAGACATTGCACAACGGGACGCTTTCACCCCGCCTCATACGGTACTGTAGTGGCAGCTGGCTAATTGGGATACCACGGCGATCCATGTAAACATCCAGGGTCCGTAGGCGACAGGGATTCACGCGCGCGAAGTTCTGTTCGGTGTACACAGTACGCAAGCAGCGATATGCGTGTGCGCACATTTTTCTATTCAGCGCTTTCCACATACGGTGCGTACGCGTTGCATCGATATCCCAGCTGAATACAGATAACATGGCACATGCGACGTGCGTTTGCTATATTTTTACCCATTATTTTGCCCCACTGTGAATTCGTACTTTCTAAGGACGTTTTCATGTTGTCGTATTCCCTTCGATTTTTCGTATACGAATTTTTCGGAACGGTTGGCAGCTCTGGTACAATGCTAACATAAATAACAGATTATTGCTTTCACATTTGAAAATGATTAATGGTATACATAGGCTCAGTATGATGCTTAAATAAATAGAGGATGTTTGCTTCACATTCGGAAATCAATAAGGGTAACATTCAGCTCCATAAGATGCTAAAATGAATGTCGGTTGTTTGCTTTTATACAGTGTATTTGAAAATGATTAACGGTAATATTCGGCTCCGTAAGGTTCTAACATACTATAGTAAATGTTGGATGATTGCTTTTACAATCAGAAATGAATAGCGGTAACTTTCGGCTCTTTACAATGCTAAAACAAACAATCTGGAAATGCTCCCACTTTCTCATCCCAAAAGTAAGCTATGACCACCTAATAGCATAGGCATCAACTTTTATAATTATCTATAAGCCTATTTGCTAAATCTTAGAATTCAGAATAATGGTGATTGAGATGATCTACTTTTGTATTCATTTATTTTAGACATGGGTACCTGTCACGTCAGTAATGCTTAATAATTGTTTTTAGTAGGACCGATTTAGTTTTTCCTATGTTTTTCTTGATTTTTTTGGCCACCAAAAAAAAAAATAGAAATCAATGATTTTGGTGGTCAAAAATAAAAATTAGTTTGGAGCCCTGCGATATCATTGGGCTCATCATTACTTAATCTTTCCAATGATACGCTAATATTTATATCATCAATCTGCCGACGTCATCCGACAATTCATGATTCAAACCTTTTTTTTTTTTTTCATCGTCCGTAACCCAACTTTGAACACAGACAGGGTATTCTTTCTCATTCTAGAGTAATGAAGGAGCGCACTTTCGGCTGTGATCTAAGTCCTATTATCATCATGAGTTCATGTCGCCGTTTAGTGATCTAAACTTCAGCTTTGCTGAACTGTTCAATGTCTTGAGCAGGAAGCGAAAACAATGGCTGGACTAATGAACCTTCGTTTTTAAAAGGGGGAAATAAACGACACTGAAACCGAACAAGCCGGCCGAGCATTGTTTAGGTTAACCACGCGTGGTGATAATCGCGCCCATTGATCGCTCTGTCCAGCTGGCTTAACCCTATTCTAACTGGGAGGAGTTTTTACTGGGGGTGACCCCCCCCCCCCCCTTCAGATCTCGGCCACCGATCGCGCGATCGCTGCGAAATTTTTCCTGAAGATAGAGCTGGATGTCAACTACAAGATTACATGGTCATACAATAGAAAAATATTGCCTTTCTATTTTTAATAAATTGATTATGCAAAGTTGTGCATGAAATCATATTTTCACCTATAACTCCATAAAAAAGACTGAAGTATTGCTAAATTTTTGTGTCAAAATTCCTCAAGACATATAAACCAATTTTCATTTAAAAATAAAGCACAGTCAAAACCAATTTCTTTTGTTTTTTATTGTTTTGTTAATTTCTTATGTATTTTATTGATTGTTCGACCTTGTGTTTTCTGTTGTTTTTCAAAATTTGTTGCAGGCACTTTTTCAGGCTTATCTACACTATATAGAATTGATTAATTTCAATGGTTCAAAGATGAAATACTATAATTTATGTCAATTTAACCCCAAAAACACAATTTACATTCAATTTGCACACGATATCATGAATTTGAGCTGTTTTCCGGTTGACATGCATTTGCATAACATTACGTAACTTCAGAACGGTGTACTCAGACGTCGCAAATTTGGTCTCAAAATATGCGGAAGACTTCAATGAAAAAAGTTGTGAAACGACGCGGCAAAATCTTTGCGCGTTGCAGAATCGTGACGCGAAACGTGGGGGGGGGTCAATTTGACCCATTTGACCCCCCCCCCCCCCCCACCCAGTTAGAATAGGGTTAAGAGTATGCATATTGACCAAAAATAGTCAGAGGGATGCTAATTTACTCTTACAAGCTATCGCTACTATTTAAGTTGAAAACTGGAACTTTCTGAAAGGTTAAAGATGATCGTAAAATCAGTTCTGGCTACAGGATTTTATGATAATTATAATAGCATACAACATGTACCAAGTTTTCATCGTTTACCTGTCTTATCACTCCAAAGCAGTTCAGCTTAACTGTTGGCTTATAGAAGTGATCATCAATCGTTAAGGATTAGTCAGATGAATTCATGAATTCACTTTATGCATCACGGCTAATCGAACTATTCAACATCGTTGAAGTAACCATACTTTTTTATTTTCATAGTTCAAACTATTTCTTAACATTTATATGCAAAACGAAAGTACTCTACACGTTTTTCAAAATGCTCAGATGTAATGAGTCAATTCCACAAAGATTGCATTACAGCAACCTTTACTGACCTAAACAAGTTTTCTATAGAGCTATCAGTTCTATTATAATGGCATTCTGATAACTTCGACTGCGTTTTGATCTCGTACCGAGCACAGCATTCAAAACAACGGGTTCCTCAGGTCCTCTTTAGGTACTGGTATACTTGCTAAAAGCATTCTCTTTAGCTTCCATTGACAACAACATGCCATGGGAGGAGAATGGAAGCGATCAACTTTCTCGGTAAATGAGGCTTTTCGTATATAGCACACATTGCGTGCCTCTTTCTTTTTTTCTGTTTCTGTTGTTTCAAACTACACTGCAGCCGACACACAACACAAACACACCAAAGTTTACATTCAGGCAACCGTATTTTGGTATTCTTCTTCTTCTTCTTCCAGTAAAGTACAGACCGCCGTTGGCGTATTATCGTACTCGTATTGGTTAGAATCGAATTATATCTGTCTTGTGATTGGCTAATTATCTGTAGCAAAAACAAAACAAAACAAAACAAAACAAAAACAAAACAAACAAACACAAAAATGCTGAAAACTGCTTATCGAATATCAGTGGCGTGCCAAAGGAGTAAAATGGAGTCTATACTCTAAAGGGGCCTGAGCTTTTGATTCCAGAAGAATCTTCGTCAGAGGCAAAATGATAATCAGGCAGGGAAAGCAATCAAATTATAAAGAAGTTCACACAACACGAACAGTCAGGGACAGGCTAGGGACACGGAACAAAGAAAACAAAAGGAGAGGATGGGAGGTCATGGGCAAGGAGGCCAACAGGTGAAGGGAGGGGGATTAAAGCAGGAGGGTGGATAGACAAAAGGCATAGGAGGGTCAGTGATAATCCTGAGTGCCATGGGGGTGCATCCATTTAAGAATGAAGTTTCTCACACACCCAAGCTGTCGCCATTTATGTGTGTGCGATGAAGCGTTAACGCCGTCGCTAAGCAGGACTGTTGCATCATGGGGGGGGGGGGGGGGGGGGGGGGGGGGGGAACGGGTTGTGAGCTTGAACATATTAACCTGAACTTTAAGGGCGATTTTCTTTTTTTTTTTCTTTTATGACTTCTAGGGATGCGGAAAGGGGTTGTTTTATATATTATTGTAAAGATAAAACTATACAATGTATGTAGAATTCAAGTATTTATATATACATGTGTAGACATGCCTAAAATTTCGTTTACTGCGACATACGCATTTCGACCGAGCGCATCACGACCTGTATGGACTACGCACATGTATTCTTTTATCTTGCGCTCTGCTTTTGTGGGAATTTCTTCAAGCATAGGTGTCAGGTTTTCCTACGTTACGTCTGCGGTCATTAATTCCATATTTGTTAGTTTGTCTGCTTTCTTATTCTGTGTTTTATGCATTTTACTTGAACTTAAAGGTCTAGACATTTCGTTTGCTAAATGCACGCGAGTCACGTTGCATTGTATGATGTATTTTGTTTCGTTGACCATTCATGAGAAGCGTTTCTTTGAGCAAACTCTCTTTTCACACCAAAATCACTTATAGAAGGTAGTCATCCACATTGGTTATCAAAATAATAATTCCGTCATTTTCCTTTCGTTCAGAAACAGGAATCAGAATTCTCAACACGTCATCCACATTGGTTATCAAAACAATTCCGTCATTTTCCTTTCGTTCAGAAACAAAAATCTGTTATTCTCAACACGTTATTACAAAAATTACATCTCACAGCGATAATAGGGCCTACTAGAACCAACTCATCGCAGCAAAATGACACATTACAGTTACGAGGACATACACAATGCTTGAACAAATTACTTTGCTTCAAAATGTAGAAACAGATGAAGTGACATAACAAGAGAAAGGGCGCACCGAAAGAGGTACACTGTATCAAGATCAACTAAGATAAACTCTAACAAAAAAGAAGAAGGAGGAAACTATTCCCCCCCCCCCCACACACACACGCACACACACATACACACAAACGAGTAGATACACAAAGGTCATATGTTTACCTTTGGGAGCAGTGATTTAAAAGATGTTTTAGATATCACATGTGATGCATAATAGGTCCGTTGTGCAAAGCATCCTACATAATTTTTTTGTAATAAAGCCTAGAATATAAGGAGATATCAGTATTTCTCTTATAGATTGTAAAGAACCTTCGGAATTAGGACCTTTGTTTCATTTTCGGATTAACGAACCTTCGGCATAACGAACCTTATTTCATTTTTTGATAAATGAACCTTTGGAATAACAAGTTACAAACCTCATATTTTCGGATTAACGAACCTTCGGAATAGCAAACTGTAACCGTTCACATAGTGTACTGTATTTTCGATCATACGGATTCAATTTTTTTTTTCCAGCGGTTGTTTCTATCCCTATAACTCACATTTCAGAACTATGGGGGTTTTGTTTCATGTACGTGGTGAATTAATACGCCTTTAACGCAAGAGCAAAAACATGGGAAAGTTTGAATGCTTTTCACGCGCACATCGTCACATAAAGAGAATCAGGTGCTGACGGACCATAGAAGTGTCTCAAAATCAATACTGCCATGCAGCTTGCACCAAAATCACAATTCTGATAGGTATTATCCCGTAACAGGGGCGGATCCGGGAATTCCGTAAAGTGGGGGCGCGTTTACAAAATTAAAGGGGGGCGCACGCACCCCTCCCCCATTTTTTTTTTTTTTTACATTTCTTTTGTTTCAACAACAAAAAAAAAAAATAAAGGGGGGGGGGGGGCGGGCGCCGGTTGCGGTCCTCCCTGGATCCGCCCCTGCGTAACCAAGTAAGTTTGAGAGAGAAAAGTTTGAGCCAAAAACACAGCGTTGACAAGTACTACCACAAATTGCATTTTAAATATGGTATATAGTACACAGTACGAGAAAGTATACAGCACGAGATCTCTAGTTTGATTTTCATTTCGCTTCGAATAGTAGACGAGCAGTGACAATCCGTCAAAGTGCAAACTACAGCTAGGGCCTAGCGGCACAGTTTACAGGTCTACCTTCTGTTCACTGCATGGTACACATAAACAAGAACAAAAGCGTTTTCTTCTTTTGCATGTTAGCATGGGGACGATAGTGAATTAAGTTCACCAAGATTCAATGTTTGTAAACAAGAAAGCAGCGCGTAGCAAAGACCTCAGATCGTTGTTATAGCACACGTGCATCTATTGTGGTAACATTTTAATCAACGCACTAACACCATCTGAACATACTGAACGATCATGCCACACAATCACTGTGAAGGGGAAATGTTCAGCAACAACAAGAGCACGAGTATGTAGCCTACCATATACTGTACGCGCATTCATTCCGTGAGTGCCAAATACAAGCTAGAAACACACGCAATAAAGAAACATTGCAAGTTCATGAACTGAGGGACCTTTTTTTTTTTGTCTTATATCTTAACAAGATAAAGACGTTGTGATTTCGGGTGCTGTTCGTTATTCCGAAGGTTCGTTATTCCGAAGGTTCGTTTATCCGAAACACATAAATTCCCTAAACCATAGAGGTTCGTTAATCCGAAAACGAAAAAAGGTTCGTTAATTCGAACATTTGCGGCGTTATTTCGAAGGTTCGTTAATCCAAAAATGACATAGGGTTCGTCATTCCGAAGGTTCGTTAATCCGAAAATGAAATAGGGTTCGTTATCTCGAAGGTTCGTTGATCCGAAAGGATATAGGATCCGAAATGATATAGGGTCCGTAACGAACCTTCGAAGTAAGTCGAGCTTTGTTTCATTTTCGGATTAACGAACCTTCGGAATAACGAACCTTATTTCATTTTCGGATTAACAAACCTTCGGACTAAAGAACCTTACTAACGAACCTTCGGAATAACGAGCTGTAACCGTGATTTCATATCCAATTTGTTTAATTGGACCTTTTAAAAGCTATGATTGTATCGAATCATTGAAATGAAATTTAACGGCCTTCTGTCCGCCGTATCAAAAGTGTGATGATAAAGGGGATGTGCGCATTGTCATTCGAAATACATGTAACTACATGTAACTCTACATTTAAGTAATTAGTCTGATTATTATATAGCAACTGATTTTGGGATTGATAGTCACTACTGACAGTTTTTATTCTCGTAAACGGCACCTGTCAATCTCACAGGCGTCAAGTCGAAGCACTCACACGTCATGAATTGACCATAACGTAAAAACGACAGAACTCTACACACAAGAGTTCTGTGATAAAAACACGCTGGGCACACAAGATGAGTATGTTGGAACCACATGGCGCACTCACTGCTGGCAGGGCAAGCACGTGCTTTGCTCATCGAACTGATCGTTTTTATAGCGATCATAATATCGCTGCACAGCAGAGATTCGTATTCCAATGCACAGTAGGCCTACTCTCTCTCTCTCTCTCTCTCTCTTTCTCTAAAAAAAAAAATGAAAACATTCACACTTGAAGGGGTGGATACATTTAAAACGGAGTCAATTTAGAGTGAAATTGGAGTGAATTTTGAGTGAAAATGTTCATTTTCACTCGGAGTGACCTCCGGGATCACTCGAAGATTTTGGAGTGCTATTGATGTAGCGCGATTCCGCTGCTTAAATGCATTCAGTTTTGCTCATAATCATTAATTTCATCCTTCTTTTTTTTTCTTGGAAAGCAAGCACTCCTTAAAGAGGGAAAACCCCGATTGGACAAATTGCGACGTAAACATGCATTGACATAGTTATGTGATACGTATAAACAATTTATCATGAAAGGAGAGAAGGGTACCTACAGTACATGTATCCAAGATAAACATTATGCATGCACGTGTAGTACCACTTCTCGGGGACTCGAGTGAAGTTAAACGCAGCTTTGTTGATTACATAATGCCACTCTGGTGGTTTCGCCATACCCTTCTCTCTCTCCTACGTTTTCTTTGTTTTCTCCCTCTCTTTGTCTTTTTTCCCCTACAAATCGTGTACTTTAAGAATAGACAGACGGTGTTAAACTTCAACTCAAGTGGCTTCTTAAGATCTGCGCCTCTTTCATCCATCTTAGGGACCGTGACACTATTGTGAATGACACAATTAAAAGCATCACACAAGGACTTTCACGCCTCGTTAGACATGTTAGACCTTTAAGACTCAGATCTTTTTCTTTCTTTTTATGTGTGTGTGTAGACGTGGACGCCATTGGGAAATATCAAGCTCGAGACAATAAGTGGCCACTTACAATATAATGACCGACCGATGTTGAAGGTAGATTAAATCAGTAACTAAGTCAGAAATTGGGGAACCAGTAAATAAATAGGCAGCGATCGACACTTCGACGGTTTGCCAATCTAATGTGCAGCGATCGACGTCGAAAGTGTCAATCAAATACGTTATTTACGGTCGACGTCGAAGGTTGATAAAATCAGTAAGCAGCGATCGATGTCGAAGGTTGATAATCGGATGGGTGCTGTTCGTAATATTCCGAAGGTTCGTAATTCCGAAGGGTCGTTAAATTCGAAACACACAAATTCCCTAAACCTACAGGTTCGTTAATTCGAACGTTTGTGGCGTTATTCCGAAGGTTCGTTATTCTGAAGATTCATGAATCCGAAAATGAAATTAACGGAACAATATACCTTCTGAATAACGAATCTTCGGACTAGAGAGCCTTCGGAATAACGAACATCGGAATAATAGCTACCGATGTGTAAGGTTGATGAAATTATTAAATAGCGACCAATGTCCAAAGTTGATTAGGTCATACCGTCCGACGTTAGTGATCGAGAAAACTATAAAGTAGCGGCTGATGTCGAAAGTTGATAAAATAAGGACAATTAAATCAAATAGGTATAGCGTCCATAATGTCGAGATCAAATAAAATTGAGCAGCAACGAAGTGTCGAAGGTTTATGCAATCAACTTGGTATCGCACGACGTCGAATGTTAAGCAAAATTATCTGATTTATCCGACATTTGTTTTAGCATTGTAAAGAGGCTAAAGTTACCGTTATTCATTTCTGATCGCAAAAGCAATCATCCAACATTTACTAGTATTTTGACACCTTACGGAGCCGAATGTTACCGTTAATCATTTTCAAATGTTAAAGCAAACAACCGACATTCATTTTAGCATCTTACGGAGCTGAATGTTATCCTTTTTCATTTCCAAACGTGAAAGCAAACATCCGCTATTTATTTTAGCATCTAACTGAGCCGATTGATACCGTTAATCAGTTCCAAATGTAAAAGCAACAATCTGTTATTTATTTTAGCATCGTTCGGAGCAGAACATTACCGTTATTCATTTCCAAATTTAAAAGCAAACATCCGACAATCATTTTAGCATCGTACGGAGCCGAATGTTACTGTTTTTTCATTTTGAACGTCAAGGCAGACATCAGACATTTACTTTACCATCAAACGCAGCTGAATGTTACTGTTCTTCATTTCGAAATGTAATAGCAAACATCCGACATTTATTTTATTATATGGAGCAGACTGTTACTGCTATTCACCTCCAAACGCAAAAAGCAATCATCTGCCATTTTCTGGGCATCTTCCGGAGCCAAATGTTATTGCTATTTACTTTCGAAAGTAAAAGCAAACACCCGACATCTGTTTAATCATCATACGGAGTTGAATATTAGTGTTATTAATTTCCGAACATCAAAGGGATCATTCGACATTTATTTTAGCATCTTCCGGAGCTGAATGTTATTGTTATTTACTTTTGAACGTAAAAGCAAACATCCGGCATTTATTTTTATCATCGTACAGAGTTGAATATTATTGTTATTCATTTCCGAACGTCAAAGCAAAGATCCGACATTTATTTTAGCATCTTCCGGAGCTGAATGTTATTGTTATTTTATAAAGCAAACATCCGGCATTTATTTTTATCATCGTACAGAGTTGAATATTATTGTTATTCATTTCCGAACGTCAAAGCAAAGATCCGACATTTATTTTAGCATCTTCCGGAGCTGAATGTTATTGTTATTTACTTTTGAACGTAAAAGCAAACATCCGGCATTTATTTTTATCATCGTACAGAGTTGAATATTATTGTTATTCATTTCCGAACGTCAAAGCAAAGATCCGACATTTATTTTAGCATCTTCCGGAGCTGAATGTTATTGCTATTTACTTCCGAAAGTAAAAGCAAACATCCGACATTTATTTAATCATCGTACGGAGTATTATTGTTATTCATTTCCAAACGTCAAAGGGATCATTCGACATTTATTTTAGCATCTTCCGGAGCTGAATGTTATTGTTATTTACTTTTGAACGTAAAAGCAAACATCCGGCATTTATTTTTATCATCGTACAGAGTTGAATATTATTGTTATTCATTTCCGAACGTCAAAGCAAAGATCCGACACTTATTTTAGCATCTTCCGGAGCTGAATGTTATTGTTATTTACTTTTGAACGTAAAAGCAAACATCCGGCATTTATTTTTATCATCGTACAGAGTTGAATATTATTGTTATTCATTTCCGAACGTCAAAGCAAAGATCCGACATTTATTTTAGCATCTTCCGGAGATGAATGTTATTGCTATTTACTTCCGAAAGTAAAAGCAAACATCCGACATTTATTTAATCATCGTACGGAGTATTATTGTTATTCATTTCCAAACGTCAAAGGGATCATTCGACATTTGCTTTAGCATATTCGGGAGCTGAATGTTATGGTTATTATTTTACTTTCGAACGTAAAAGCAAACATCCGGCAAATTACTGATACTTTTCAAAAGATTTTCGCGGATCGATTTCAGCTAATTTCCTTCATGTAGCCGATGGTTGACGGGAGAGTTTGATTTTCATATCATTAATTCCGCGCTGGAGCGCTCGGGCAAATGCGGGTGTTTAGACGAGCGTGAAAGTGCGGGCGACTTCCCTCGTCTGTACGCGTCCAAACGCCCGCGTATTACCTAGTACGCCCGGACGAAAGGGCTTCCCGCATTTGCCCTAGGGGTTTTCGTGACGTTTCCCGCGGTCGGCACTGTAGTAGTGATCACCATCCAGCGATGCGTGAGAGGAGTTTGAGATGACCTCTGTCATGGAACCATTCGTGACTCACTCATTAACGGCAATCCCAAGATTCATTCAAACAAAGTACCCTGGATGTTCACCACCACCAAGAAGGACACAGTCAGAGCAGAAATCTTGTGTCATCTATATACATCAATTCAGTAAATTGGTTGAACCGAGTCAAGGAGTAAGCCATCACAGACTCAAATGCTCTGGTGCACAGTATAACAAGCATCTATCCACATAATCAGCTTACAACATGATGTTTGTTTGTTCACACAAGTGCAATGGATGGTATGACTTTTTATCTTATTCCAAGAGCCATATTTGTTGCAATGATTTCCAGCATCAAACCTCCATGGCATTGACAGATTTTGGCTTGAGAGTACAAGCCTAGATACAATGTGTACAGTGAGTATGTACCAGAGAGGGTTCATATGCATTTAGAGTGTAAGTCTTTGTGACAAAGCAGGTGAGCAATAAAAAGAAAAAAGGTCAAGCAGACTTTAAATGAGATCAGCATAATGTTGCCATAATATTTCAAGATATTCTGATCAACACAGAAAAATAACAAAATCATGTTTGAATAATTAATTCTTTATCATTCTCATCACCCATCGCCATGACAGTGTAATCATGCTTTGTCCTTATTCACACATTACTTGATTAGATTTCATATGATCGTACTGCAGATAGCCACAATCTTTCCTGAAATGCACAATAAAAAGGGAAAAGGGAACATGCTGGACACCAGTCTGCACTCAGGTATGGATAGGTTTCAACAGCTTGGCTGAACAGAAAAAAAAAAAAAAAACATTTAAAAAAAGGGGGGGCAAAGAAAAGCATTTACAACAAAGGTGATAAACTGAAATAGAATTGCACAAAATATATCAGGTAACTCACACTTGATGCAATACTCTATTCGATCCATAATTCAAAAGGGGGTTGTCATGATTCATATATAATTGGTGTTATCAATCAAAATCAAATAAAACTGAAGAATTATGAAGAATAAAATCAAAATTGATGTCACTTGAGTACTTGAGGAAAGTCTGAACTGGTATCAATCACTATCAACCATGTGGTTACAAACCTGGCTGACACATCATCAGTTCAGGCACATACATTGTACATGGTATATGACACACATAGGGATTAATTACCACCTAATCTTGAAGTTGACTTTATCACATCTTGTGACTGTGAGCAGTTTATACACAGGATAAACACATCTATACCTTTCTAGGGCTGCTGTGTAGCAATAGACAAACAAATAATCAAAGCACACCACGACATGACCACTGCACATGTACATGGAGCATGACATACACTGAATACTCCAAAATGACATGTAATGGTTTGTTGTTTTGGTTTTTCCTACAGTATCATACATTTGAAGCTGGTTTTGGTCAAAACAAGAAAGTATGATGCATGGCTGTATAATGTCCTTTCAGTTCTCACTGTATCACTTACTATAAAGCAATTTCAAATCTGTGGCCCAAAAGCCATGAGGTAAAATAAACTTGTGTCATGATCGATTTCATTCACTTCTACCCATGAATAGTCTTTGAGGTATAATAAAGTTTTGCTGTGTCAAACAAACTTCTACTACATTTTCTATTGCTATCACTGGCTATTGGAGATATACATTGTAACTCTATGAACTTGAAAAGATTACTAGTTCAATGCATGAGATAGTGGGTGAATCCTCTGAGCACACTATGGACAATTCACATCATACAATGCATATTCTCTTGAACAAGACAGTACCCAAGAATTAACCATGTGATTGTAGTGCACAAAAAACAGTAAATTTATAGAAGAAAATGAGCAAGTGGAGTGGCAAAATTCTGCAAAATTAGGTGTCTTTGAATGTTTTGAAGTCTCAGTCGGGTACCTTGAAACCATAGTCTGAATTGAGTTGGTGTCACAGTGCTTATATTTTAGTTTGTTTTGGGATAATATCACACTTTTATGAATTATGAACTGATATAATGATTTCCTCCAAGATTCAGGTATGTGTACAATTGTATATCACAAAAAGATTGTTAAACATCTTGAAACCAGGCAGGTAAACTGATTTCTCCATACAAATTAAAAATAAAAATGGCTCTATTTGCTTATCAAAAATGGAGAATTGTACACAAATGGTGTCATATTGGCCATATGGTGTGTCAATGGTCTCTACAGTACTGCATGTTAAATGACTTGACATATTTATTACAAACCCTCTTTACCAAAGAGCAAGAAAAATACACTCTGTGCAATAGTGATTTTGAAAAAATAATGTCTCCAGCAACACTTTGCAGCCCAGGCATATGTACACAACTGCTCTTACAATGTAAATGGAAACTGTATTGCTATTTTTCTCTTAAGTATGTTGTTCTAATTATAATTGGCCAAGCTGAGCAAATAATGTAAGAACAGAATCTCATATTAACAATATAGTCTATAATTTCATGTAAAAAATTCGCCTTTTTTGTGAAATGTATGCTGATGAACTGCTGAGCCTACATGTCATGATGACATCGCAGCAGAACGGAATATGTGCTCAATACAGTATGCGTGCATTTGTACGAGTAGCAAACAACAGGTACTCTCTAGTGTACTACCCAATATCATGAAGGTATGTGTAGCTAATTCACCACAAAGATGTCTACATTATGCTAATTGATATTCTGTAGCAATCATAAAAAATATCTAGAAAAATCTTTTTCTCTTGCTACTCCCAATCCACAGAAAGAAGAGAAAAGATAAGCAATATGGCTTAAAAACCTTGGAACGAAGGTATGTGTATACTGTATTATGTACCTGGTAGGCCTAGTTTGTGATGACCACTTCAATGCTAATTATACACAGGGCTGTCATGAAGGAGCAGCTGTCCTCAAACCTACTGCATTCACAGAAGACCGCCAAGTAATTTGCCTTGGCTACAAACCTCAGGAACTCCTAAAACCTGATGCTGTACTAACAATTTAAAGGGAAAATAATAAGAAGCCTAAATGTATGTACTTTTCTTTACTTTATTTGATCTTCACATGTATACATTTGTGCAGTCTTGACTAGATGCCCTGCGTAGCACGGCTGTCAATGCAAGGGACAGTGTGACTGCATTCACGATAGAATGAAAATCAGTATAGCAGCATTGACACTGCATTGCCCTGATATGAAGATCTGATCGGTAACATTATTGTTTGTGTAACTGAAATTAAAATTCAAAAAAAAAGAAAAAAGAAATAAGAATCTAAATGTGAAGTCTTAAAATGTTAGACTGCTCTATACTAATTCAAATTTCTACTCCATGGTTTATAGAATACTAGTAGCAGCAGGTCTCAGAGACTTGGATAACTGGCCTAGTATGAACGGGACCATCACTGGTATTATTGCCACTGACACTGCTGTTCCCATGGTGTATACCTGTTGGCAGATTGCCACTGGGTAAGTGCAAAATCTTATGGGATAAGGCCATTTTGCTTCCTGACAGATGGCATCCTTTTAGAAGTGCCAATCGACAAACAGAAGATTCAGATTACAATTTTTAATTTTGATTTTTTTTTTTCCTCCAGGAACTTTCGACTTAATTAAGACTTTCTGAGATTCATTGCTCTAAGAATGTAGAAACAACTCGGCTATAGCTATCAATGAAGTGTACGAGTTATATTGCATTAACTTACTCACCAGTATACAGCTTTGTACGAGAGCCAATACAGATGATCGTGCCAACTTTATTTCACAAGTAGTACAAATTTGCCTCTGATTTTCACAAAATAAATAAATTTTGAAGTGATTCATGCTTAAAATTTCTAAAACAGACAACTTCTTTATTTTTATTTTATATAAGAATTTTAGCTATGACTATTTTATTACATAACTTAATGTTAAGATTTCTTCTGTATTTGACATAATATGCTGGTTGTCTTGCTAAAGTTGGAGATGTGCTGCCTTTACGTGTACAAATTTTGTGGATTTATTCCATGGCTCGCTCATTATCAAAGTTTTCAAAATCTGTTACAAGCTTATCTTGGGTTTTACAATATTTTCTTTCAACAGGTCTTTCATAATGTAAGAATTAAAAGACTTTCTAGAAAATACCACCCATTACAGATACTATTTTCTTTTATGGAACAAATAAATCTAGTCATCATAAGGTGACACACCAAATGTGAAATGCAGTACCAAAATGCCAAATGATTGCGACACATAATAGCAAGAAAATGAAAACTCACAAATAATTCAAAAGTAATCAATGCTAACTGCTCATTTCTCAACTGACAATGATAACATCAAACCTCAAAAAAAAGAACAAAACACACACTATAGATGACATTTCAGTAAAAACACATTTGACACTCTCACAAAGCATAAAAGGAAAATGAAATAAGTTTCAGAAAAATCAGCACCATCAGACAGAAAAAGATATGAGTCCAAATCACCACTGCCACAAGCACTAGTTTGAAAAAGAACCCAGATAACAATAAGAAGCTGAAAATAACACTCCAACTTAAATGAAACATCTGAAGGTTCACAAGAGCAATGGTTGGCCCAGTTCAACACTTTGAAAGTAGAATGCACCAATCCTTCACTGTCATGGTACGAAGGCACTAGACTTGACTCACAATGGAAGAATTGAATGTAAAGTCCTATCAACAGTTGTAGCTTTGCCTATCTCAGACCTCTGTCAGATGTATATGTATATGTATGAAAAGAAAAATATGTTTTAACCAGAGAATTTACCTCTGGATATTGATATGATTTTCAGCTCACAGGGTCCTTGAAGTGCTGAATATTAATAGATAGGTATAGGTGAATAGATGCATGGAGAACTTCAAATTTCAGTGTGCTGCTGCGAAAGTATGATAAATCTAACTTGATTTTCATACAGTGATTTCTATATTTCTGTAAACACTCCAGGGGCCTTCACCATCACAATCATCAACCTTTTTTTGAAGTTAAACAAACTGAAGGCACACAAGCACAAATACATAACACAAGACACTGGGACCATGTTGGCTTCAAGACAGTCCCATACTCACTGGCACTGTGAGATACACAGCCTGCTTTTTCTCTTGGAACATGGACCTCTGAATATCCTTCACAGGATAGTGGATGCATGGAAGGAAAAAGTGGCGAGTGAAGGTGTACAGAAATGAATGAAAATAGGAAAAAAAGTTCTGTGTTGAATCGTTTACTTCATTATGTCATATCATCTTGCAATTATATCATTAAATAAAAAATGCATCTTTATACTATGATACTGTATGTAAAAGTTCAAGAAGTCAGTGATCTTCTACCTTTACACTGGAAAGACAAGGAGATTTCCTCCAAAGCTTCATGCGTACCCATGAAAGGTAGTTTATGACCAGCCTCTTAAAGCTGGTTCATAGTCGGAAAGAAGATGTTTAAAAAACAATTACCCATAAAATCTGAAATATAGCACTGACTCAAACCTCATCACTACCTTCAAAAGCTCTTTTTGCACTATAATTTACTGGAGTATTCTGTATTAAAGTCAGCAAAACATTTGCATACAAAAGCTCTTTAATCTGACTCCATGTCTCTCTTGAAGCTGCAGTCAGGGCATGCTGTCTTTATCATTTTGTGAGTATAATTGTCAAATAACTGATTCCTTTTCATACCCTCTGCTATGCTAGAGATGCATGTTTTCAGTGGGTATTTGGCAAGATAACTGATGTAACATAAAATCCCTCATTCAATGGGAAAGACACTCAAAGTAAGTATTATATGAATAGAGGGTATGTTAATGTATAGACAACAGGAGGTAATCCTGAAGTAGCACATTTTTGTTTCTTTGTGTTAACTTTTGGCTAGATGGTTGGACATAAAGGTGCTTTAAGAGTGCCCTCAGTCTTGTTCCACAGCAAATTGTGAGGCAGCTGTATCTTCAGTCTCACATCATTTTCTATGTACTGGTATTTGCTCTCTTATTTATAAATCTATCATTTATATTATATATATATATATATACATATATAACAAAGATCTTCACTTTCCCACATCCTACAGCATTACAACAGTGTTTACAGCCACAACATCAACTGAGAGTGGTCATTATGCAATTATTAAATGTAATCCATTCATTTTGAATCTATTTGCAGCAGTTAATAATTACTTCCCATGTTGTTGTTTTTTTGAGAATTAAACTGTGATTTCTAAATCAATTTTTTATGTTTATGGAAAAATCATCAGAAATGTTATATAAATACAACAGCAAATATTAGGTTTAAAGATGTATAATGTCAAATATAATCTGGACCACAATCTGATCCACAAAACATCTAGGCCTAATGTTCCTTGATGGATCTTTGCAAAGCAAAAAAAAAAAGATGAACATGATAACAAAATCTGAGAGATCCATCTTTTTTATATATAGCTTGAAATGGAAGAACGTATAGGGAGTGACAGACTGACTCGTTGCTTCTTTTTTTTGGGGGGGGGGAGGAGGGGGGTAATGAACAGAAGTGGTTCATGTTGAAGAAACCTGTCATTGAAGGATTGTAGCTATGGAGATAAATTAATGTTACAGCCAGTGCAATGAAATTTCATGCCAAAATACAGAATGTACACAGCTGATACTAGCTTGCACAGCCTCTGTCATTGATTTACACACACACTGTCGGCAATCAATAGATGGTCTCGCCTTGTTTGAGATTACAATGCATCACATTGGTCTATGACTCAGGCACGATCACCAAGAGTAGTTCCATTCTCAGATTTATGATGCAGACCATGTAACACAAATAAACATGGAAGAGTTGCACCTGCACTCAGAATATTCATGTATTCATGTATGAATCACTGTAGCAGGAAATGTCACAGCATGACAATAATCGGCAAAATATCTCCAGGATGCTTACATCTATCACATACATTCTGAAAAACATGCGTAAATTATGTTCATACTGCAGTTATTACATACAATGGAATTCACTGCATATGACAGGAGCTAGTTGGCTTCCATATGTGTGATGCCACAACACAGTACTAAACATGTTATCTGCCTGTGCACAGCTCAAAACAATGATTGAGAGATGACAACAATAAACATCCGTATAATTTATATTCCACCCCAACCTAGTGCAAAACACATTTAGTGAGAAGCAAGTTTTGTTCCGATTTTGCAGGACAATAGTATACAAAATGCTTTGGATAAAATGTAGCTTTCTAAAACAGCCACAGAACTGTTTACATCATGGGCACGTTTGTCCAGGAGAGATTGGGAAGCCTTTCTAGTCTTGGAGCTGCATAGACAAATGATTGATCTCTACTAGCTACATGTACCTTTGTATTCCAGTAGTGATGTCTCCACTTGCCTGATAACTTTGTTGGAGTACTTCATATTTTAACACTATAAAAAGGAATGCTTTAAACTGATTTTATTGGTAAGCTTCTATTACCTTAATCTTTCTGAGTGCAACTGAAGGAGTTGAATCAAATTACTTTACAGTTTTCATTAGGTTACCTTCACTGCATTATTGTAATGAAACAACTGCTGCAACTTTAATTTGCACCATGCAGGTGTGGGTTCACATCAGAAACCTGTAGGTTTGTGGTAATGTGATGTGGTCACCATCACTTCAACAAATCACCACATTTTTTTCAACTGTGAGACTTACCTGGAAGGTGAAGGTTTTTTTTTCTTCTGCCTTTTCCCTTGCTTCGTTTTCTTTTTGGACATGACAAGATGCCTCACCAGTAATAAGCCAACTTGGCAAATCATTATTGAAATCTTACACAGGAAATATAATGGAAATATGTGATAAGAGTTCAATCCCTAAGCAAAAATGACGGTAACTCTAGATTTATGGAAAACATAAACTTGGACAGTAAATTAACATACCTCTCCACTGGATAACTGAGTGATACAACTACATGTAAATTTTTCTCTACATCATTGAGTATGATTGACTTATAATTTGCTTTCTGAATGTTAGATAGGAACAACGTTCGGTACACAGCTTGACAGTTGATTTCCTAATGTCTAAAGGACATACTGCACAAGAACAATAACCTGTTCTTACAGGTACAAAGCTTTTTACCAACAGAATTATCACACTGAACACATGCAGTGTAAAGAGAAAGAACAGATCACTGAAAATACCTGAGGTAAAAATAGATAAATCATTTCACAGCATGGATTATGCAATACCAGTTCAGCAAATCGTCTCATAGTAACATCCTATTTTAATGCTGAAATTCAGCCTGTGTTGGGTGTAACAAGAAATTTTCATAATGTATTCAAATTTTATGCACAATCACAGAACAAAAGATTTTCCTTGGCAAACTGGAAAGCATGTCCTACACTGTCCTTTTTAGTAACAACTAATGAATGCAAAATGGCCTTACTTGCTTAGACACAGGTTTTCACACGCACACGCACACACAAACACAAAGTTGCAACAGGTACAAGACATGTGTATGAATTTCACATGACTTTATCCTGAAGGAAGCACTTACTTTTTGTTTAAACATTACAGAAGTCTCTTACTTCACTTTGCATAAAAGTGTTTTGTCACCAAAAATATTAACTTCTACTGAAGCCATGATGATACATGTAGGCTGAGATGTTTGATTTTATATTTTCATTTGTCATGCAATCTGACATGGTCATAAACTGTACAAAGCAGGTGATGCATACCTTGTTGGGCTCGAATGATGAGTGACTGTTCTGTATTAAGTACCAATCGGCAGTAGCCATCTATCAGGGCTGCCATGTCCTCTGCTATGGCTGGTGAGGGTGTGGTGATGTAAACTGCCTACATTGAAATGAGAATGATACATTCATCTTCATACAGCAAATACCAGGTGGAGGAAATACACATAAAACACTAAAAAACAAATACGATACAAATTTTGAATTTACCTCTCTTGCCAAGTAAAGTGTACAAAACACTCTTCATTATGATTTGAGTAATAGTCTCCATTTCACTTGAATACAGGTAACTCCCGTCATGACAAATTTCTCAGGACCAGTGGTTTTCTTTCATTATATTGAAATTCCCATATAGCCAAACTTTATACAGTAAAGTACATAAAGATATATAAATTATAATTTTGGGACCTGAATTTTTACTTGATTGTAACAAAAATTTCCTTAAAACTGTGTTTGTTATAATGGAGGTGCACTGTATCAAAGTCATTGTCACTAGGCAAGCAAACAGCACAATGTCTACTAATCTTGAATCCCAATTCACCTCAAATGCACAAACATGTTTATTACAGCACTTAAACTAGCAAAGTATTTGTTAAATTTCAGAAGTTTTATGCACAGGCTACTTTGCTTGCCTTCTATTTGTGACATAATTTGATCATCAGCTGACCGCATAACATCCTATTCAGTTGTGCCCACAATGGCATCACATTACAGCCTATTCTAATAGAACAGGGAGGTGGTCCCACCTCCATGAATAGAACCAACAAAAAGAGTGAATTGATGAATCTTTGTTTTCTCTGTTTTCAAGAATTTTCTAATCGTTATAGAAATGACTGCAATAAAACGGAATTGTGATATTTTGACCTTGATTTTAGTGTACTTGGTTGCTTTGGCAAGTCACCACAGATCTCCTATGTTTTGCAAATGAAAGCTACCATTACTGAGGATGTACCCAAAACAGAAAATATGGAATAGAGCAAATAAATCTGTGAAGAATCATGCAAAGTTATCAAATTATTAGGAATAGTCATTTGCATGACACTGAGTCATCTAATCATCTAGGAATTGTCATTAATGTCCTTTACACATTCTTCAATAAACTGTAGACTCCATATGATTTTTTCCAGATGAAAGTAGGACACAGGATTTTACACATCAGTCAAGACAGAAGAAGCCATTTTTTTTTCTACTAGGACTGAAGAAAATTATTCAGTCTCATTTCTATTTCTTCTTCTTGAACTTCAGGAAAATGGTAAGTTATTGTTATATGACTCACATAGCTTTCTTCAAATAAGTACATGGTAACAATAACATGATTTTTCAACCATAAAATTTTCATCTGCTACTTTTGGGTGGATTTTCATCTGGCTACTTTTTTTCTTTTTTTTTTGTGGGGGATGATTCTTTACATTGCATTTGTGTCATCACCAGCAATTATACAACTTTTTCTTGGGGATGAAAATACATTCCCTATATAGGTGTAACATAAATATGACAGATGGTATGTGCAGAGCCAGAATTATAGGCTACAGACAAATGTAATTGTAATATATTACTCAAAACGTTAGAGATGAGGAGAAACTTGTGCAAGTGAAAACAAAAGTAGCCCCTGAGATAATTTACAATATAAGCGCGCAACAAAGGATGTTACACTGATATAAAGCACTAGGATTTACAAGCACCCTGTCATGACAGTTGTATCACATATGTTGATGGATATAATTGTTGCAAAAAAGCAGAAGCAGGATAGATTATTATTAGTTTTGCCCTCTCTTCCCTCTTAACCCTAGATGCTCTGAACCATCCCAGTCAGCCTCTTTTAAAATCACTTAGATGCACAAAGCCACCCTTGCATGTGTGCTTGTGTGTATGTGAGTGAGTGTGTGTGTGTGTGTGTGTGTGTGTGTGTGTGTGTGTGTGTGTGTGTGTGTGTGTGTGTGTGTGTGTGTGTGTGTGTGTGTGTGTGTGTGTGTGTGTGTGTGTGCAAGTATGGGTAGGGGAGTGAAGAAAAGAAAATATGTTACTTTGTTTGGTTCACATAATCCACATGTTAAACTATACTCTGCATGTTAACCTCCATCAATACACAATCAAATGGTTTAAATTCATGCAACATTGTAAATATCACTGCTTTCTTCTGTCAGTATAAGTTGACATCACAAAAAAAAATCAAACAAGCAAATTTAGGTGCTATAAAAAGGTTAATGTGTGAGCAGTGACACGAACACTAGATACATGAAGTGCAGTAAACATACCTAGACATCATATCTACATGCAAGCTAACAAGTAGAACCATTTCAAGATCTAACTAATGGCTATTCCACTCTCAGATGTTTAGTACTCCAGTACCTGTCATGTATCTCATTAGCCCTCAAAAGCAGAAGCAATCTTCTGCTCTCAAAATAACAAATAAATGAATAAATAAAAGATAGTATTGATTACATAATACTTTCCCATAAGAGAAAAAAAAAAGCTTAAATGACAGTTGCTCTCATAACCCACTTATTGCTATACCGCATGAGATTCACTAATGGTAAATGATGTGTTTTAATTACATCCTACAGTAAACTGGTAGTCCTGCAATCATTATGTCTCTTGCCAATGCTTTGTGTGTTTGGGGTATTTTTATGAAATATACTCTCAAATTTAGACGTAAGTTATCTGAACATACATGTAGATGTCCAAAAAAATCTTAATTTATTGAGGTTTTCTTCTTTTGCCATGTTTTCTCTTTCTTCTTCCATCTCTCCTCCTTGTCTTGGTTTTGTTTTGTTGGACATTTTTAATTTTGTCCATGCCTGGGTGTGGTGTGTGATCTATTGAGATCACGACAGCTATGACCAAAATCAGAGCAAAACAGCAAATGTATACCATGGTCGTATACTTTTCTGTGTACATTTCATGTCTGTATCAACATATATTTTCCTAAAGCAAACATGATGATGTCACAGACTGGTATTTTCCTTATTCCCCATATAGATTTAAGTTGTGATTTGCACACACATAAACACACACACACACATACACAGTTTGAACCATGGGAACAAAGTGTACAATCTAATCCCTTGTTCCTTTTACCCATGACTAACAGATTTCTTCACAATGACAAGCCAAACATGTCTGGATTTCCCACCTCCCTGGTACAATGATATAAGGAAAGTAAAAAGAACATTTCACAAAACTGTACTTTTTGAATAAATTGCACACTTCTTCAACTTGTTACTGACATATGTTAAGGGTAATATTATTCCCCCTGCCTTCTAAAAGAGAGAAGTGGAGTGACCTTTTGTTATGCGAGAAAAGTAAAAATATGTTGAATTTTCTTTATACTTTCTTTATATCGTTGTACACATGTGACATCACAAGCTATAGTAGTCTTCTCATCCAGCCGTGACTAAGCAGAGACTTTAAAAAATTCATCACTTTTGAACAGATTGTCCGATTTTCCTCAAACTCTCACTGATGTATTCTACTAATATTGCTGCATTTACTCAACCCACATGTCTATGAAGGTGAACTTGTCCTTTAATATCATCAGCAATAACCACCTATTAAGGGCATAAACACTGTCTTCCCAAAGGCTACCATTGACTCACGCCTGTAGCTGTACCACATCTTCACAATTATTCTATATGATGTAGAATATTACAGGTAGGCTTACATTCCTGTTTCTGATGCTTTATCAGGATGCATTTCAGTATGCATGGTGCAAATATTGACTCTGAGCAATACACACAATCATACGATATACACATTACAACATGAACTATGGACTTAAATAATCAAAGGTCCATAATATTGCATCCATGCAACAAATCCATGCATTTTTGTCTCTAGTTTGTTCTGGATGATTCTCATGGATTATATGCATTGTTTGAATAGCATTCGTATATGTCAAATAATATTCATTCTGAAATGCTTCAAGGCATAATGAAGACAAGGAAGAGAAAAATTATGGTGTTTAGTTTAAAGTATTAATATACTACTTTTGATGGATATTCTTTTCATTGATGGAATTTTTTTCTTCCCATTTTGAGTGGTGTTTTCGTTATTTTACTTTTCTTGAGTTTATTCAGGGCGTTTATACCACTTGGACTTGACAGAAAAAAAAAAAAAAAACTTTCCGAAGTTTGTTGCTAAATATGAAAATAGTTTAATACACACAGCATCATCAGCTTTTGATTTTGCTGCAATCAGGTAATGAGACCCTGGAAAAAAAAATTGATGCATGGGTAGAGATACAAAAACATACACACCCTATGCACTGTAACACAATGTCATCAAAAGTGAGTTGGCAGGAACACCATATCTAGTTAGTATCTACCATGGTATTTACCCCACATGCGGAAATTTATAACTGAAAGAGATGCATACTCCAAACACTTAAGGAGTAGGTCACGATATATGATGTGATTTATACATGACGTCGTGCAACTGCTTCTGTGACAACCTAAAACACCTCACTGTGGTCCTAACATCTAAATTGAATTTGTCACTTAGCCATTATATGTGAATGAAACGTTACTAGAGTATACCAGTAAGCATCTTTAGTGTTATAAAATGTAAAATCATGTGTGCAACCAGTGCAGTTTATAATGAATAATAAATATGCAACAACAAAAACAGTCTTCTTTTTTACATACTAAAAGTACTTTAACATTCCATGATTTTAATATACTAGCAGGAATAAAACATATCATCACAGGGGGCTTCTCCTATGTTCAACTTGAGTACCCATTCATACTGAAAGCTATACAGTTTATTGATGAAATATATTTTAACAATTGATTCACAGCAAACTTCTCTTTAAATATAGACAGGAGTTTCAACTTATTAGCATCACGGTTTAAACTTGGCAATGAACTTGACTATCATTATTGAGTGAAATCAAAATTTAAATACAAAATGAAAAAAAAAAAGAGGTATCCGTACACACAACCTCAGCTGCTCACTGGAGTTCTTGCATAGAATTGTCTACATTAGGCCAAGTAAAAAAAGAAAGTAGTTTCTCGTCCGGGGTTTTTTGAGCAAGGCGATGAGGGAGGTCCTTACTATTTGATATCTTACTATTTTTTCGAGGATTGTCAAAATGAAAGTAATATGTGTTTATATGTGTGAATACTGTGATATAAACCACTTATCATTTGAGTAATGCACAATTAATACCAAATCTGCGTATATTGCTGTTTATGCATGACAAGTATACCAATTTAACTACACTGTGACTGTATTCATTCAGTCATATCAAGGGTATGGGAAAAAAACGTTGTTTTAACATAATATACACATTTATGCATCACTTGTTGAACCTATGAATCCAACCATTATCTCTGGAAATACATAGCATTATTTTTGCCTGTCAACACAACACAAACTTACCGAGTTAGATCTTTTCTCATATGAAAACTTATTCGCTCAAGGATTTAAAATGCCGCAGACAGTACTGCCAATTGTCAACCCTGTGAAACAACCACCTGATTTCCTTTTTACTGAAAGACAGAATACGAACCAGTTGAATACTATTTTATTCACTATTTAAAGCCGTTCGCTGTGCACACGTGCGCTTGAGATCGGTTCTCTCCATCACTCCACGATTTTTTTTTTCCAGCTCCAGAACGCATGCTATGCTGGCTGGCTGGTCTCCTCTACTACAGGGAAACCCCGTTATAATGAGTTCGGTTATAACGAGGAACCGCTTATAACGAGGTGATCGCGTCGGTCCCGTTTTCCTTTGCGTGTAATGGCAGAACGAATCGGTTATAACGAGATTCCGGTTATAACAAGGACAATTTCGGTAAATCATGATAAAGAAAAACACAAGCAATTTGATCGGATACAACGAGGTTCCATTTCTTGACCAAATTGCCGCTTTCAAACACGCGACAAATGAAACATTGGAAACCGAAATCTCGCTATCCACGTCTTTTCCCGTTTTGCAGAGAACCGTTCCTTTCATGTTTTCTTCTTAATCACGCGATAAGACACAGGAACACCTTCCAATGTTCCTACTAATTATTAAACATAATCATTCGGTTTTCTTTTTCGCGAGAAACGCGTGCGTGATATGAGGTCAGACCACAGCGCAACGAGAAAAAATAAGATAACGCATTCAAAAACTTTTCATGTAGCGACAATAAAATTTGACCAAAAATGGACAATTGGAATGCGTGTGCAACTCATCATTATATCCTTTCCAATTTTAGTTCCGACTTCCAGTTCTTTTGCTGGTTTTGAGCAAATATGAGTTTGGATGATTAAAGG
Organism: Diadema antillarum; assembly: GCF_040938485.1. Classification (NCBI taxonomy): domain Eukaryota; kingdom Metazoa; phylum Echinodermata; class Echinoidea; order Diadematoida; family Diadematidae; genus Diadema; species Diadema antillarum. Next base: position 35,062 of record NW_027272900.1, on the reverse strand, counting down.
CGAAATAATAAAATCATCGCCCCGATCCCGCCGGGTGACAGTAGCGTTAAAATAGTTGAGTAACGCATGTGAACCTATACTTAATCGGTGTTCAGAAAAAGAAGCAAATGCATTTATTAGTTTGAACAGATCTGGATTTGTTTATTATCATTTAACAAATGATAATTTAAATATGAGTGTGTATGATCAAAGCAGAAATAATTAGTGAAATCATCGCGATCCTGCCAGGTGACAGTAGAGTAAAAATAGCTGAATAACGCATGTTAACCTATTTAATCGGTGCTCGGAAAAAGAAACAAACGCATGTATTAGTTTGAATAGATCTGGATGTGTTCATTATCATTTAACGAATGATAATTTAAATATGGGTGTGTATGATTAAAGCCGAAATAATGAATGAAATCATCGCGATCTCGCCGGGTGACAGTAGCGTAAAAATTGTTGAATAACGCATGTTAACCTACTTAATCGGTGCTCGGAAATAGAAACAAACGCATTCAACAGTTCAAGAACGGATGTACAAAACGCGAAGAGATTTTCAGACGAAAATAAAGAACCCATTTTAATCCCTTCGAGCGCAACGATTATACATTGTATAAAATTACACCCAAATGATTCATGAAATTATCGAATTCCCGCTGGGCACCAACAGCGTAAAATACCTCGCAAGTTAGCGGTAAACAACGCACGTATGTTACTCGAAATCATCGCGATCTCGCCAGGTGACAGTAGCGTAAAAAAAGTTGAATGACGCATGTTAACCTAAATCAGAAAAAGAAACAAACGCATTTATTAGTTTGAATAGATCTGGTACAGATTTGCGTAAACAGGATTACAACCTCCCACATTCAATCCTGTCACATATTTTCAAGAACGGTCGTACAAAACGCGAAGAGATTTTCGGAAGAAAATAAAGAACGCGTTTTTAATTCATTTGGGCGCAACGATCATACATTGTACATGTGTACAAGATTACAGCCGAAATGATTCATGAAATCATCGCATTCCCGCTGGGCACCAACAGCGTAAAAATACCTAGCAAGTTACGGTAAACAAGGCCTGTATGTTACTCTACAGTATATATTTGCCCCCATATTTGCGCTGGTGTTTAGAAAAAGCTTAACAAACAAGAATTACAGTAAAGAATTAACTTATCATTTCAGCCTCTATTTCTTCGTCTAATTCACAAAATCTCCCTTTATTCTCTCAATAATAACGCTCAATAATTGTGTAATAACAACGCAAAGGATATGTTTAAGTTTCATTGATGGGGTATATGACGTCATGCTTATGTTTTTCTTTGTTTTTAATGAGTATGGTAATAACGAGGTACCGGTTATAACGAGGTAATATCGCCGATCCCACGGATCTCGTTATAACGGGGTTTGTGGTTACATTGCGCAATCAATTTAGCAGCACATGAAGCGGGCAAGCGGGCAACAGCACGAGAGAAATGTACAGAAGGTGCTCAACGTCCTGTCTACATCACGACGTACCGAGTGCGCTGTACATCACAGCCCAGGCCGGCCCGCCCATCCACCAACTACAGTTCAACTGCTTTGTGGGTCATTCCTTCTTGCCGAGCTCGCAGTGTGAAATGCATGCGTTATTACATACGCACTACAGAAGCTACAGCTGTACTACAGCTAAGTAGAGGACGCAAGGCGTAATTAGAAATAAGACATCACGATTGGTAGGTGAATTGTTGATTTTTTTTTTTTCGGCGGCCGAAAAAATAGTAAATATCAAAAAAAGTCGATGCGGCAACTGAAAAAGGATGCGGGCGGGGAGCGGGCTGGGACGAGAATTATGAATTTCTTGGTATTTTCAGCGCCATTTTGAAAATAGTAAATAGTAAAAAAATCGATGCGGCGGCCAAAATCGATGCGCGCGAGGACGAGAAACTGGTTTCTTTTTTTACTTGGCCTTAGCCATTTAAATATCAATAACTTCATCCCATTTAATAGATTTGATCTGAGCCTCAAAAAAAAAAAAAGATACAAATTGTGGGGGAAAAAACTCTAATGTGATCAAAATGACACAAACAACCCCAACATCAAAAACTGTAAACTAAATCTGTTGCACCGCAATATTGCACGAGTGTGTGTTTGTCTTACATATGAAACATACAAACTTTTCCTGAACATAAGCATTCCTAACTTAATACCACAGGCTTCTACACCAGCACAAAATTGTGTTAATCAACCTAACACTGAAACTTTCATAACATTTGCTTAAATGTTTAGTGCCAATGACAGACTTGTTCAGAAATGGCTGCAAGTAGAAGTTGTTTATATGTACAGATCTGAGAACAAACTAAAAGCAGGAGGAAAATCACCTCTAAAAAGAAAGGCCGCACACATGATTGCAAGGACTAGTGTAGCACCAGGCGCTGATAGTGAAAGACAACAGCGCCCTCTGGGATCAAATCATAGTAATGTAGTCTGGATGAGTATCTCACAGGCTCATTCATGCTGTACAAACAAGTGAAGTCACCGTGCTGCCATCTTACCAGGCACACTTTAGGGGGAATAGCACGCATTTTCCAGCAGAGACTGTCACCAAGATCACATGATGTCATGATCTCTGTTAACAAATGTATGGGCAATGTGTGTGGTAAGATGGCTGTGCAGCGGCCTCAAAGCAATTGGCCAATGAGATATCCAGATACCTCCTATAAAGATCAGTGACAGCTACTAATGCTTGAAGTCATGAAGCAAGACTAGCCTTCAATATCGGGCTATCACTTTATAAATAATGTAAATGCAATCACCATGGTATGAAAAAAAAAATAAAAAAAGGACACCGTGAATTGCAATACACAAAATTAGATGTCCCTAAATTTGTGTTACAGCTATATGACTGCAGTTTACTTTCCCAACTGCAAAGTCAAAATATATTTGGGAGGAAAATATCTATTCATAAAAAGATGCAGTATTTTAGGTCCGAGAGTCCAGTGGGACAAATATCTATATTTGTATAATGCACGTTGTAGGACCTACCTGGGCTTTATTAGTCATCTGAATAGAGGATTCATAGAAATCTACTTTGTATACTTTATGCGCTTCCATGTGAGTACTCAAATCAATTGAGTGGTTACTGTATGGTATAAGAACCACAGCCACAGGCATATAAAGATGATGATGATGATGATCCAAAGCACTAACGTCTTGTACAGTGCCATATACAATATGTATCTGTTATACAAAACATTAAAAGGGGCAGCTCCTCCAAGAGAGTTAGCAATTGAATGCCTAGTGCAATTGAATACTGGTGCATATACAGGAGAATCCTGCTACAATGAGATTACCTGGTACAGAGAGTGGTTATCTAAAAGCAGTACTGTAAAAGTGGACATTTTCGCGGTGTTGAAATTTTCGTGCATTTCGTGCAACCCAAAACTAGGACGAAAATAAAAGCATGCAAATATTTTTGCTTGCAATATATTCCAGGAGTTGATGTCTTGATTCAGCGGAATTAAAGACACGCGAAACTCCTCTCCTACCGCCGAGCGCGAAAAATTAGTCGCGCGAAAAATATCCACTTTTACAGTATACTGGTTTTGACATGGTGCAGGATTTTGCCGGCTGTTTGGTTTGGGACCAGAAATTTTCCTTGCTATATCCAAACAATTTTCTGTTTTTCTTTGTTTTCAGGGCCCTTACATTTATCTCACAATACAGAAAGTTTGAAATCCCATAGGTTAATAGCTAAAGCTCACTTTAATTGGGACCCAACAGTTTTTGTTGTATCCAACCTCACTATAAGGGGACTCCCAGTAAGCATACTTGGTAATCAACAATGTTCACACTCACAAACCCTGCACACTAATCATAATCTAGATTCATAAACCTATAAACAAGAAACCATGAACAGAAGTGTTATTACAGTGTGTATATGAAATTGATGACTTCTGTAGGTGAATATCAGCTGGTGATCTAAAACACATGAAATGTTCTAATAGGATTGGGCTTAACACCACAAGAAAGCATTAAACAAAACGAGATATGAAACTCGTCACTGAAGACGAGTTAGGTGATACGCTGGGGGGTCATCAGATATCGGTCATGGGTGATCGATAACGAAAATGATGTAAAACAGTGACGTGATGTTCTATTGAGAAACATTCGTGAAGTCCAGTTCTATATACAGTCCTGCATAATTCAGATCAAATTGTTTCTTGTCATGCAACCGAATGGAAATTTCATGCGTGTCAGTGTGTGCAAGTCGATTTGACAGGCTTTGTATCTGAATATTTACCAATAGGTCTTCAAAATGAAAAAAACAAACAAACAGAAATCAAACATGGCGATAAAGTCTTTAAAGAGTCACCTTCACTTTAACATTTTCATTTTCAAATATGAACTTCGACCATTATTTGCATAACCAGGAGGGCTGTCTCATCTCGTCGTCATTACCCACGCCGATGAAAATCGGCAGGGGGTTATGTAAAGGGTTCCGTATGTTTGTTTGTTTGTTTGTTTGTTACCCACGCCGATGAAAATCGGCAGGGGGTTATGTAAAGGGTTCCGTATGTTTGTTTGTTTGTTTGTTTGTTTGTTTGTTTTTTTGTTTGTTTGTTTGTTTGTTTGTTTGTTTGTATGTTTGTTTGTTTGTTTGTTTGTTTGTTTGTGTACAAGATAACAAGAGAACGGGTAAACGGATTTGCACGAAATGTTCAGGGAATGTTTGGATAATGACAGGAAAGAATCGATTAGATTTTGGTGATAATCGGTTGACCCTTGCAAATTCTGTGTGACCTTGAAGTTTTGACCCCATGGTATAGTGACCATTCCGAAAATTTCCCGTTTCTCACTTTGCGATTTTCCGCTACCATACGAAGACATAAACTCCCCAACGATCCGACTTCGCTGCTCAAATGTTCGTAAGAATTCCGAAATTTACGTTTAGGCCTATTTGAGGGACTATGTCCTTCTAGATTTATGAAAGTTCGTTCTCCGTCATCACAAACTGGCCCGTATTTTGATGATTTTTCAAATTAACATTGATTGTTTTTTTCGTTGGAGGAGCATTTTGCTCGGTCGCAGTCACACTGCACGATATGCGTGCTCAATGTCAATGCGTGTGCAAGGCCGCTGAAAATGCATCGCGCTCTACACTGTTGGTGCAAAATTGCACCGGGGACGTTGCGGCGCTCGTTGGTGGCCGAATACTGGTGCAGTAGACATTTGCATTCAACCCTTGCATTGAATAATTCCCGTAGACACTAATCATAGGGGTAATTGCCTAGGGGGTACGTAAATTTTGTTTTTCTTTTTTGCTTTTGTGGATACCATCAAAGATCGTACACTCATACGACCTTTGATATTTGATGATTTTTCAAATTAACATTGATTGTTTTTTTCGTTGGAGGAGCATTTTGCTCGGTCGCAGTCACACTGCATGATATGCGTGCTCAATGTCAATGCGTGTGCAAGGCCGCTGAATATGCATCGCGCTCTACACTGTTGGTGCAAAATTGCACCGGGGACGTTGCGGCGCTCGTTGGTGGCCGAATACTGGTGCAGTAGACATTTGCATTCAACCCTTGCATTGAATAATTCCCGTAGACACTAATCATAGGGGTAATTGCCTAGGGGGTACGTAAATTTTGTTTTTCTTTTTTGCTTTTGTGGATACCATCAAAGATCGTACACTCATACGACCTTTGATATCATCACACTCTCGGCTTGCTATAATCAAAATATCCCGCAAGAAAACGGCGTATTTCTCGATTTTTAGCGCTTTTTCCGCGACCCGTCGCGTAGACAATACTCTTAAAACTGGACTTAATTCGCGCGCGCTTGGAAAAGTTCCGATTCTGCACTTTTGACGGTGGAATTTGGGATTTTCGATGGATTTTTGGAGGAGACTTAAGGACTTTCCTGTACGTGAATGAGTGTTAATACCGTATGTGTAATTATGTGATTTGCGTGTGATGTGACTGTAGAACCAAAGATCGTACACTTCAGTGTACGATCTTTGGTAGAACTCACTGGCTGGTGATAAAGCACACTGGCAATTAAGTGGCCGAATTCTGGTAGATGACCGAATGCACATTATGTTTACCCCGACTCTGTACTTAGGCGTGGGTCTGCCGCCTTTGACGGCCCCTCTCTAGTTTGTTTGTTTGTTTGTTTGTTTGTTTGTTTGTGTACAAGATAACAAGAGAACGGGTAAACGGATTTGCACGAAATGTTATGGGGATGTTTGGATAATGGCAGGAAAGAATCGATTAGATTTTGGTGATAATCGGTTGACCCTTGCAAATTCTGTGTGACCTTGAAGTTTTGACCCCATGGTATAGTGACCATTCCGAAAATTTCCCGTTTCTCACTTTGCGATTTTCCGCTACCATACGAAAACATAAACTCCCAAACGATCCGACTTCGCTGCTCAAATGTTCGTAAGAATTTCGAAATTTACGTTTAGGCCTATTTGAGGGACTATGTCCTTCTAGATTTATGAAAGTTCGTTCTCCGTCATCACAAACTGGCCCGTATTTTGATGATTTTTCAAATTAACATTGATTGTTTTTTTCGTTGGAGGAGCATTTTGCTCGGTCGCAGTCACACTGCATGATATGCGTGCTCAATGTCAATGCGTGTGCAAGGCCGCTGAAAATGCATCGCGCTCTACACTGTTGGTGCAAAATTGCACCGGGGACGTTGCGGCGCTCGTTGGTGGCCGAATACTGGTGCAGTAGACATTTGCATTCAACCTTTGCATTGAATAATTCCCGTAGACACTAATCATAGGGGTAATTGCCTAGGGGGTACGTAAATTTTGTTTTTCTTTTGCGCTTTTGTGGATACCATCAAAGATCGTACACTCATACGACCTTTGATATCATCACACTCTCGGCTTGCTATAATCAAAATATCCCGCAAGAAAACGGCGTATTTCTCGATTTTTAGCGCTTTTTCCGCGACCCGTCGCGTAGACAATACTCTTAAAACTGGACTTAATTCGAGCACGCTTGGAAAAGTTCCGATTCTGCACTTTTGACGGTGGAATTTGGGATTTTCGATGGATTTTTGGAGGAGACTTAAGGACTTTCCTTTACGTGAATGAGTGTTAATACCGTATGTGTAATGATGTGATTTGCGTGTGATGTGACTGTAGAACCAAAGATTGTACACTTCAGTGTACCGGTACGATCTTTGGTAGAACTCACTGGCTGGTGATAAAGCACACTGGCAATTAAGTGGCCGAATTCTGGTAGATGACCGAATGCACATTATGTTTACCCCGACTTTGTACTTAGGCGTGGGTCTGCCGCCTTTGACGGCCCCTCTCTAGTTATATAATATGATCAGTTTAATAAACTCTATAAGCCTGCAAAATTTTGCAGCAGTCAAAGCAATGTAGCCTCTAACACAAAACAAAGGGATATTGTGTGTGTGTGTGTGTGTGCGTGTGTGTGTGTGTGTGTACGTATGGGTGCGTTTACATGAGAATGTGATTTCTACATGGACGAAAGTGGAATTACTCCATTGAAAAAAAAAGTATTTAAAAAGAGAAGGAGGTATTTTGTTTCATCATCTTGTGGGGTTCGAACCCGCACATGTGCAACTTTACGTCTCTGGCGCCAGAGACGGTACCTTTAAAGGACAAGTTCACCTTCATATACATGTGGATTGAGTGAATGCAGCAAAATAAGTAGAACACATCAGTGAGAGTTTGGGGAAAATCGGACAATTCGTTCAATATGAAAAAGTCAAGATCGGCTTGGTTGACCCATTTCACTTATTTTCAGTCCTCGCGCAAAATCAGTGTGTGCGACTTTATGTTCGTTTTGTGGAGCACGGTCACATATGCATTGTCATTGAAATGCTGAACCATCATCATCATTATCATTTTCCTTTTTACCCAACCCTTGCCCTGCAAGTCAAAAGTCAAAGGCTTTAGCTGGAAAATGTGTCCATCACATGCATTTTGCAAATTTGCAATTAGTCAGGTTGATTATTTATTACTACATCAAAGCTCAACATAAGCAGTGACCTGGTGGCCTGAGGCCACCAGAAATAGATGTTGGGCCACCATTATTCAACAAATGATAAGTTATGGTGGCCCCACCAAAAATTTGTGAGTGTGTACAGTGTTTTTAAGTGTTTTTCTCACCCAGAAAAGGGAAGAATAACTTAACCCGTTCCTTCCGCAATTCTCTGAGTGCTTTTAATGCCCCCAAACGAGATTATTTTTGCCCGTCTACAGAGAGGCAGACAGGTTGGTAATCCACCTGTGTGAAGGCAGTCAAGTGGTACATTGTATCCCCCTTTCCACAGTCAACTACATGTGCCAGTGAACAATGGAAATAATGATCGGGTGCGAGGTATGAATAGAGCGTGCACTAATGAGCTCACAGAATATTTTGTTCTACACAAAACCAGGTACTTGAATGGGGTGACTGGGGTCAGCTAACACAGATATCTAAATGATCTCAGCCTTGATCGCTATGTACATGTTCGTACAAGTTTAGAGCAGAACAAGCGAAAACTAAATCAGGGAAAAGGTACATAATACTGTGAAATACGCATTTTTCAAACGTAAGGAGAACAAATGCTGATAGAATAAACTTTCATCTTTTTATCAAACCCACTTTTCTGGGCATTTTAACACAAAGAAACATGCATTTAGGCCACTAAAGCAGGCACTCTTGTCTTCATTTTGGGAACCTGGTATACCAGGTTCCCGTAAGGAACGGGTTGATAACTGCAAGCATTTCAGCTGTAAACTGCAGCCGCCAAGGTTACCTGATTACCATTAGTCTTCACGACCAACTTAGTCTATTTTACACCCTAATTCAGCCAAACCTTTTTTTTTTTTCGCAGTCAAATATAAAGGCTAAATCTTATCTACCAGGCATCTAAAAACAGATGTATGTAAACTCCTACATCAAATGTAATTTCATGAATATATGGTGTCATGGAAAAATCATGTTTACACCTCAATTCAATAATGAATATGTTAGACTTAGTGAACTTTGTCACAACATGGTAATTGAAGCACTTAAATCATTTCATTTTATATGTTTTTCTTTACTTTTTCTTGATATCACACTTCTTTGTCGGGCCACCAAAAAATGCAATTTGATCACTTTGTGGGCCTAAATGGGCCACAAAAACAAACATATGGAGAAAAAAAAAAGAGTCTGGTGCCTTGACTACAATGTTGAATCTATATCTACATGTACATTGTAGCTATTAATCTTAGTTTTAGCTCATCAGAATTATCCAATGCTGAAGCTTGATGCAGTGTGTGTCAATCTTTTATTGTCCCAGATTAGTAGGATAGGGTCACATGTTACGGCTCAGTATCATAAACCCTTGCGACAGGGGCAGTCTCAAGCTGGTAACAATAGGTGCAAGCAAGATTCTACAACTGGAGTTGGAAAAGAACTCTTAACAAAACAAAACACAATAACTTCTTGCCAATTATGTCATATGTGGGTTGTGAAACTCCCTGAAAAAGTTATGACACATTTCTGATGGAGTAGTACACACTTGAGTTCATGTATCAAAACAGAAAAGAGTACTATCGCACAAATAAACAAACAGGGAAGTGACAAGCAAATGTGTGCAGTATCCCAAATCCTGTGCAGCACAATTTCACACTCAAATCCTAACATTTCAATACACAAAGAAGAGTATAAAGCATGTTTCTCTATGTTACTGGAAGTGCAGAAAAGAGTGGTACAGTTGTACACAACTTTACTTATGTCATTATGGAAGCTGCTTGACTATACCTCATAATCCTTGCACTGCAAGACCCAACACCACAGACTCAGAGTTTAGATAAGTTCTTAACAAGACTGTGGAATACCAAAAGCAAAATGTACTTTCACCAAACTAACCCCCCCCCCCCCCAAAAAAAAAAAAAACAACAAACAAACACAAAAAAAACCCCCAAAAATACTCATGGAAACCCATTCTTGAGCATTAAATGTTTGAAGTTTGAAGAAGTTGCAAAAATCAAAAGATAAAAAGACATGAATTGCATGACTTCAATGCATCTGAAACAGGGCTGGACTACATATTGGTAGTACCCGAAATTGCCCTGTGCAGTGGCTATGGACTAAGTAAAATTTGAGTTGATTTTATTTTGTATATAAACAAATATGGACTGCTTTTATTTCAGGTAATATCAATATCATTGCTCTTTGGATTTCAACTACATGCTTTCACTTTCGGAGCAAGATCCTCAGGTAAGAGCATGGAGGTAATATCCCTCTGGGCAATAATATGAACAATATAACAAAATAATGACTGTTTATATGAAGATAGAAATAAGATATTTTTGGAATCAAAGCATAGCTTTCAAAATATACAATGTGTAGATGGATAGAGAGTAAACAACTACTGTACAGTGTATGAGAAAGGGATATGAGAGCAAGAGCCAAAGTGCAAAAGTGGTTGTATTGAAGAAACAAGAAACACCCAGAAACAGCAGCATTGAAAAGAAAAAAAATAAATGAATAAATGATTCCATAAATGAATGACTACATACTTTTCTCACAGAGTAATGATAGACAACGAAATACATGAAATACACAAGCATGTAAGGAGAGGCTTCATATGAATGCAGACAGAAATTGAAATAATACTGCAAAACAAAGTAAACTTACATCCATATCAACAGCTGTATGGCCATACACATGAAATGCATCGTCACACTGATACAACAGAATGGGAATGTTCATGGAAAAAAAAAAGTTATGCTTGGTTAAAAATCATGTTTAGCAGATTACATTCAGTAACCCTTGATTTAAAGATTTATTTTCTCACACAGCAAAGATTGCAACTGCAGTGCAAACACATGAAAACAAAGAAGCTAAAGTCCACAGTAATTCATACTTTAACCAGGGAGGTGTTAGAAAAGGAGAGACAACTACTGCTCTCCTTTGAAGTCATGCGCGGCACCGCCGAGAAGTTATGCACTTAACTACAGGTGGAAATCAGGTGCTTTGACAAAAGAGAGCATCAATAATCGGGACTAGCGCTCCCACATCTAGAAATACCTGCCCCTACTGCATTTCGCTCTCTCTCTTTCAATGTGATGGCAACAATGAATTTATGTACCTTGAAGTGGAGCAGCGAATCAGAATGAAGTGTAAAACTGACAATTTTAACAGCAAATAGTTTAAAAGCATGCTGGTGCACGCTTTAGCGGAGTACTTAATTTGAAAGATCAAAATATCCCAGATTAAAGGATAGAAAACTATCATGCAGAAATGTGCGCATTATAGAAAAATATTAGGTTTTTAAGATGGCCTAATTTTCATTTCATTTCAATTTGCGCATTACGAAGAAACTAGAAATACATGTTTATAATATTGAATTCTTTCCTAAACTACTCTTAATCAATTTGAGTATTTCATTTAAAATTTTACTGGGAAATAAAGCTTGTAATTCAACGAAAGGTGAAATGCGTTCTTCGTCTCCGAACTTCGCCTTGCAACTAGAGCGGTGCAGCGCATGACTTCAAAGCGTATAGTGGAATGCTAGACATCCCATTGTAACGCTTTGAACCAAAACATGTGTTTGCATGAATTACGAAGAGTTGTCTCTCCTTTTGTAACACCTCCCTGCTTTAACAGTACAAAAGAAAAAGCAGAAGTATTTGTAGAAGGATAGGTAGCAGAAGTAGGTAGTAATAATAGTAGCAGGAAAAGAAGTCATTCTTGTAAAGTAGTAGTGGCAGCAGCAGAACAGCAAGGTATCAGGAAATGGCATGCAACATACAACTGGCATCAGAAATATGTGAAACATCTTCTTTCTCAAATGGCAAAATTGTTTACAATGAAACATGCATAACATTTGAAATTCAATGAGAACCACTTGCTTTGGCTTTGTCATGCAGTGACATAACTTAACAAATTTTGCATAAAGAGTGCACAGTATTATTTTTTCTTTTTGTCAACGTAGTCATTCATTTTAATTCAAAAAAAGTAAAGATATGCCTAGCAGGCAAAGTTTGCAATTGTGCCATGAGTAAAAAAAACATCACAAAGAAATACTTGTCCCAAACCCTCTCAGCACGATACAATGAAATTGAGATTTCAAAGAAAAAGAATGGCTTGTAAAATGCAAATACCATGGTATCACGTACAGCCAGACTTTATCTAATATTATTTTTGAAAGGAAATAAGTAAATCTAAAAATGCCACCAGATAGAATTGTTTTGTCTTTCTTGTTTTAGACTTTAATCAGTGACAGAAGAAACTAGAATTATCACTGAAGGTGATTAATACTCCCACCCCTAGTGTCGCTTTATTGCATGTGCTGTCATGAGGGCAATAACGTTAATACCAAATTTGTGCACTTAGTTTTACATGCCATTCACACAATTAGCTTGATTTACTATGTTCAAGAATCGCGGACAATGGTTCCTTACAAGGAAAAACAATTCAGATATCAACAAAACCTTACTGCTACCTTTGAAGTAAGCCACATGATATTCCTCTCTTAAATAGTTTAGCGTTAAGACTTATGAGGGAGTTATGATGACTTCTGCTTCAGAAACAAGTTTGTATTTATTTGTGCCTTTTCCCTTTTGGTGTGTGTGATAGTTGGTCTGTAAAGTGTTGTTATTCAATATAAATTCTGGATAATTTCTATCATTTGCCATATTTAATTTCCTTCTAACATGTAATCTTTTACTTAGCAGCAAACCTCTAGCCTACCCAATAAATAATGAAAGAAAGAAGCTTGCTACAGTTATCACTTTCATCCTTGCACATACCTCATTGGCGCCAGCAATCTTGAGTTGCAGCAAACCCTTCTTCTCATTGTCTGTACTGAGAGACTGTACTGATTGGACTTGCTCAAAGTCTGCCATTTTCGTGGGCTAAATGAACGGAGAATATAATACAGAAGACATATCAAAACAGTGTTTAAAAACAAAATACCCTATTTATCTACACCTGATGAGATGCTATCAGTGAAACCAGTCATCCAAACTCTGAGCAGTTCACAGTCTAGTACAAATCAAATCAGGATCTAAATGTTAAGAAGAATATGCATTCACATGTATGCAGACTGTCAACAGTCCATTCTATGTTCCCGGATATGTAAAATTAGTGTACATGCACCAGGTATTCATCAGTACCAATAACATCCTAAGCATCTCATCATACCAGTGATTACATTGTCTGCAGCAGAAACAAAAAAAAAAAAAAAATAGAGGTACAGAAATCGCATTATGTAGAACTTGAATTATCAAAGTTACGGTTTCCACTGATGAATTGATACAAACAAGATGACACTTGCATATTTCATGGAAATGTGTTTACCATTTCTCTGTCCAATAAACACAGCCACTATTTAGTTAGCAACAAAGTCACTGAAATAGATGCCCACTTGACTCAACCAATCAGAAAAGATATTACACATCCAAGAGAATGACAGAGGGGCATTCTCTCATTGGTCTCTAATCTATTGGACTTGGAGTGTTTGATGACATCTGTGTCAACTCCCCCATCTCCATGTATGTACATGACTGTTCTGGAGAACTGAATTTAACAAAATGCCCTCGACTGTTTCATGGGATGGACCTGGTTCTAAAATCTTCCCTAGTCTTACTGTGGAGGCTTTGTCTGTGAGACAGGATATGCCGTCTTCTGGACCAATGACCAGCTCTACCGATATGCTCCACCCTGTCTGCAAAGACAAAAAAAAACATAACACAGTCCAGCTTCATGTACAAGGTATCATGACTTCGCACCGCTAGGCCTTCTTAGGGTATCTTATCATTGACAATAAGTCTGCAAAATAGAAATAATGCGAAGAATAAAGGTCAGTCAATAACTACCATCCTAACACAATGTATTTTATCTTCGATGGGATTTATAAGTAGCAACAGAACTATAATTATCACACATGTAGGTCTGTGAAATAAAAACAAACCAGAACACCTGAAACATTTTGTCATTGAACATTTCACAGTCACACACACACTTCAAAATTTCTAAACTTGAAACCAATATTTCAACACTGCATCAGAGCCCTAGAAGAATTGAAAAATGTTTGATCACAGTCTTCAGTTCGATTGGATTGAAGATCTCTAAATTTTTTCAAGTGTTGCTGGCAGGTGCAACAAAATGAAATGAAATAAAAACAGAGTCTGGTTCAGCAGGTGGTCATTTACTTCGCAGTCATATTCTTTGAGTGCAGTTTGATAAGTGCTGAATAGTGATGTATATCAAGTCATTTGTTTTACCAACAAGAACTTTTTATTTTGGTGCTCAAAAACAGTTCTCCCAGTTACGAAAAGCCTTAAACCTCAAAATGCATTGAGGATTTAGCGAGTTGTAGCAATATAGTTCATCCCTTGTGTTGGCTTCATTGTGAAACACAGACAAGTACCATGCAATGACCAGCATGGCAATTCTTCCATTGTAGCATCTGGCAAATAAAGAAGAGGAAAACTAAGAAAGCTATGGGCCTACATGTAGTGACATCTGCAGTTCAGTATCAAAGGCTTACAAAAACTATTTGATGTGATGAGTGTAAGGCTTTCTTTCATATGCAATTTAACATGAGCTTTGCAGGTACCTGGTATACTCTGGGAGTATTCAGTTATCCTTTCCATTTTCTAATTAGCATGCAATGTTTGCTCTGTCATAGTGTAAAATATTGTTATTAATTAGATCACATATCTACAAATCTATATGCTGAATGACAAAACTCATAGGCTAATTCGTTTGCTTTGATAGGAGCCCAGACTGCCAACTGCAGACAATAGTACACTTACTCCCAGCGCACACTTGAACTTCTCATGATCAAAGCGATGTACTGATGACAGGACTTCAAAGAATTTGAACACACACTGCTCTTCATTAAAGTTGGCAAACTGCTTGAAGTACTGTAAAATGAGTTTGCGTAGATTCTTGGGCTACAAAACATCAGAAACAGGAAGGGCAATTACAATCAATGTTTGAGGCCATGACACTACAGTAAATACAACTGGCATCCAATGACAATTTTGGCATTCACCACCTATCTTCTAAACCTCAATGATATATTCATATATGCAAAAGATTTGAGCAGTAGTAGAGCAAAGCGAAAGGAAATATATACATTTTCACTTCTATGAGATGGTCTCAAGCAAGATGTATTTTCACATTGTAGAGTATGACCACAATATAAAGATAATCACTCATGAAGGGCATTTGCAATAAGGCCATTACAAGACATTTACACCACTCATGAATGTCTATGAACCAGTAATAGGCAGCAGGGAAGGATTAGTATGGGAAAGAAATGGGTTCATTGTGGCTTTAACATATAGCGAATGTGGTGGATAGTTCAAAAAGTTATTTTTCTATGCACTGTTTTTTCATGAATCTGAAGTTCTGCAGTTAGGCAGTTGCATAGAAAATATTAGCAATAAATATCTGAAGGGTACTTTCATTTCTCAAATGGTAGGCATTTGGTCCAATTTGAGCTACAATTTGTAACATGGCTACATACAGATTGATATCAAATGTCACCAATGAGGAAAGAGCTTCAAGACATACAAATTTAAGACTTCAACATGATACAACCACAAATTGTAGTAAACTTATAGACAAAAGTTCTCAAAGAGGAAAGCTGAGATTATGTTTCTTGTGAACATTCATGTCAACTTGAATAGTCTGTACAGTCTACCCATACATATCATATGTTTGAAAAAATACAATAAGCAGACTTTCTGCATAGATAATCCTAAAAGTACTAGTTAATCAATCAAAATGCAATTCCAGGGTATGAAGCTATAACTCATTACCTATATCCTGCAGGAAACCCCCATTTGATTTGCTTCAGTGGTCAGAGAGAAACAGGAATATTTGTAAAACATGTCAGAAGTCTCTTCCCTCCAAGTTATTGTGTTGTCCATTGTGTTCAAGCCTAACAAATACCAAGTTCACACATTCTCTCACAAAGATATCTTTTGTAAAAGTGACCGATTGTTTCTTTTCATTTTCAATTAAACAAATGGAAAAATGAAAGACATAAAAAAAGGATGTAGATTTTGAGTTTTGCAAACATTATAATAGCACGGTGTGAAAATGAATGATTAAAAAAAAAAATGAAATTATTAAGTAATTGAAAACTTGATTGAGGCCCTCCTTTTCGGCTTTTTGTTTTTTGTTTTCTTTTCCCTTTTTTCATGAAGATGATCATGACAGCAATATTTACAAATTTATTTACACACAAATTGATGTAATGGTAATACCAAAAATTGTTATGAACAAAATTTTAATTTATTTGACGGTAGCCCTGTCAGTTGTGAGCAAAATATGTGACCCGCTACAACAAAAGGGTTCTAAAGTCGCGCACGGTCGAAGCCGTGAAAATCGAGTTTGAAGTCAGAGCATCAAAATTGGTCAAAACTTACGATTTTCTGATTTTGACATATTATTGTAGTCTGACATATCTTCTATCATCTGTCGAAATTTTGAAGCAAAATGGTGAAAGGAAAGACCAAAAAATAGCGTTTTTCTGGGCCACGTTTTTTGGCTTTTCAACGAAGCAGAAACTGGTTCCAAAATTTGGATTGAGCGCCACAGATAGGCTCCGCCCCTAACACCGACCAGAGTGATCTCATTGGGCATTTTGCTGCTTGCCGCTAACTGAAGCGTGAAGCTCACACACTGCCCAGTCGACTGGTGCGTGCAGGCGGGGTGCGCTATGCCCAGCCGCTTCTCCTGGCATCCTGGTCACTGATTGGTCGGTGAGGAGACCGCCGACGCTGTGCTTGAATGAGCATTTTGGGAGTTGCTAGGGCTTGCCTTCTATTGTCCGGAGGTGAAAACTGACTTGCGTGTCCCTTGATCATGACGGCGTCGCAAGGAAAACTTTTAGGGTGCTTTTCTCGAAACAGTGATTTCCCAGACGTCTCGACATGCTCTCTTTTAAACATCGATATCTCCGCAGGCGATTATTTTTATAAGATGTGTTATATATCAATTTAAAGCAGAAAGATTAGGAAATTATGCCATGCGATTTTCAAATAATTGACCTCGCCCGACTTTAGGATCATTTTGTTGTAGCGGGTCACATATTTTCATTCATATGGATGCTCAGAGCATCCCAGAGCCAAACTTGTGAGAAATGGACAAACGACATACATTACAAAGATCCACACCACTGAACCAAGTTGACTAAGCTATTCTGCAAAATGTAAGTTAGAAGTTATAGTTTCATACCCTGAAATGGTATTTGGCTTGTTTAATTAGGCCAAAAAAAAAAGGGTTGTATTGGCGTAACATGAGATTTTCAAATAGGGTCGGTCAGGCGGATTTTTTTTTTTTTTTTTTTTTTGCTACCTGCATTTTACGTGTAAAACTCGTGCTCAGCTCAGTGAACAGTTACAACTACTGGGGCACACCGAATGTGCTGTGTTCATCTATTCTACAAATCATTTATGAGGCCGATATTACTGGAATTATACCCCTTCACAGAATTTAAAGATGTTGAAATCCCTATCCTGAATGTTTTCACTTCATATTCTACTATTTTGACTTAGATATTCTACTATTTTGATTTAGATAAGATAGATGCAAATTGACCCATATGTACGATCTTTTCATCGCACACGGCGATCTCTATTACAGTCCCACATATACAGATTCGTGTAAGTTCTCCACACAAGAAACCTACGGCAAAACTGTGCACAATACATCGCAGGCTGAATGCTAAGTATACACTGAATAAATCTTGTTGAGTACACGTCCGTGTTGGAAACAGATGACGTACTGATCAAGCCAGGCTTATGCACGTATGATGCGAGGCGCTAGATCTCTCCCTCGTACATCCGATATTCCCAGAGCCGTTCCCACTTCCAGGTTTGTGCGATCACGATCACAATCAACAAGATATTTGATATCGATAGCGAAAAAACTAATTAAAAAACATGGGGTCGGCGGAATTTTTAGGGTCGGGCGGGTTACGCCAATGCAACAATTTTTTTTTTTTTGCCTTATTTTGAAAGTTATCGATGTGGAATGTCCAACTGTATTTTTTTTTTTTGACATAGTGTACACACATCTAAATTTAAAAAGATGTTGCAGAACATGCCAGCAAAGTTCTCTAATGTACAAGAGAAGAATAGTGCCACACCCACCTTGGTATTATCAATGACATTCTTTGGTATGAATCTCTTTAGGCCAATCTCCTTCCTGTAAGACAAATATATAAGCAGAGTGAGAAAAAAAAAATCACAAAGAAAATAACCATTGTGAGGTGAGAGAAAAGAGGGATTCATCAATGGGAAGAGAGCAAAATATAACTAGAAATGTCCCAATGGCAATTGGTATGCCTCTGCCATAATACATGGTTCTCCTAATAGGTCTATAGTACAATGTCTTAACAATGTGCTATCATCATCCAATTTGGTCTAAACATTCTTATCCATTCTTCTTGTTTCACAACTACAGAGAATTAGGGACTCACAATTCAACAAGCATACTGCAGGTCTCATCATACTTCTCTAATATTTATACAACCTTAACCATGATTTATACATTGACCAATTACCATCTAATATGAATATCACATTTATATACATACATTTTGTTTGTTTGCAATTGACAAAGTATGATAATATGTGCTACGAGAATATGAAAATAATGTGAATTAAAAACTGAATTAAACTAAGATGAA
Source organism: Diadema antillarum (assembly GCF_040938485.1). Classification (NCBI taxonomy): domain Eukaryota; kingdom Metazoa; phylum Echinodermata; class Echinoidea; order Diadematoida; family Diadematidae; genus Diadema; species Diadema antillarum. The sequence continues at coordinate 16,415 of NW_027272900.1, read as the reverse complement.
AATGACCTTGCACAACACATACATTGTACATGACTATAAATATTTACACAAGACTAAAACTTTCTGAACATACTAATAGAGAGTTACATGTATTTGGTCACATCAAAGCAAAAATCTATCACAACACACTATATCAGGTATAAGTACAGTATATCCATGTGGTTGAAGCAGTGTATTAATGGTATGTCATCCTCTAGTTTTATCGACTTTTGTTTCTTCACACTATGGCCTAAATTCACAAAGGTGGTTTAAACCTGGTTTAAAACCCCTAGATCTACTATGAATAACCTTGAAAGTGAACTCACTAATGCATTTACTTAACAGTATTTCCAGTTTTAAACAAAAAATGAAGTACATAAATTGTCACATTTGGAAAAAAGCAATGGGCAGAGCGACAAATTCGAGAATGGTTTTCAAGAAGAAGAAGAAAATGTGTTGGTCCTTCCTGCCCATCCTTGCCATGAACAAAGTAGAAACTACAGTCAAAGATTTACTTACATTCAGCACTAACTGATCCTAGACAGAAGATTCATTCAGATTTCTTAAATTTAAGGGTGCCTTCCTACCCCCGTACACCCTTGGGACATTGTGCCCCTTGGAGCCCCCAGGTGGGGCATGGTGCCCATTTGCACAGATACATATTCTTTTACCCTGGAGATAAGCCTTGCCAAATTTGGTAAAAAAAAGCTTGACCATGTATTTTCAAGCACAGTGTAGGAGATGAAAATGTGAAGATTGGTCCCACTTTGGTCTCCCTCCAACACCCCTGGCTCATTCCCCTCGATCTGCCACAAATTTGAAACTACAGTCACTGATCTAAATTACACATACATGAGAGAAGATTTGTAAAGATTACTTAATTTGGGGTTTCATCTGTCTCCCCCCCCCCCCCCACCTTATGTACTCCAAGCCCCCAGTTGGGAATGGTGCCCATTTGTACAAATATATTCTATCACATTTTGGTCTCCCTAGAACCCCCCCCCCCCCCCCCAATAATGGGATTTTCAAGAAGAAAATGAAGATGTACAATTTAGGCCTGTTGCATAAAATGATGGTAACTTTACAATTAATGGTAACTCTGTAATCAATGGTTACCATCAGTGATTTCTTGGCTTTGATTGCCTTGGAAATAGTGCGTTGCTATGGTAGTTAATGTACCACTGACTGCAAATTTACCATCGTATGGTTTTATGGAACAGCCCCTAGGTCTACACATATCCTTCAAGTTCACACACATCAAGCATTTTGTACTATCATACAAGGCAGATAATGAAGATTTAAAATTTCTATGAGATTTGAAAATGCTTTGCCTCCCATTACATCACATGTTTTCACACAGCCTCCATCTTTGAAGTCAATCATAACTTAAGTGGTATAATTTTTGTTTGAAAGCAAAAAGGGGGGGGGGGGGGATAAGTTGATTCCAAAGACCGCTTTGGTTGTTGAGTCTGGACTCACTCCAGGTAGTCAAAGTTAGCCTTCTTGTCCAGGGCAATCTGAGGCATGTCCTTGAAGAAACGCCTCATCTCCAGACAGCCAAGCTGGAGGGAAATGTCCTGTTCTACCAGTTCTGCCACATCATTCATGTAGTCACTTCGCACCTGCACAACATCCAACAAAATTAATGTTGTTAGCTCATTTTATACTAAACTGACAGTCATATTGTGTCTTAAATAACACAATTATCTTTACACAGCACTGCATCAGGCTGTAATAACATAACAAATCTGATAAACAACCATTGCTGAGCGAATATTCCATTTCAGAATTGTATATTTCCTGACCTTGAATACAATGGTCCCATGACAAGAACCTGAGTGTTGTCTGGTCACATGAAGAGTGAAATTTTAGATTTCGACTAGGGATATAATATCCTGACTTGCATCAAATTTTGTGCACACTTGAATGAGTGACTTGCTCCAGGAGATAGTAGATTGAATTTATCCACCAGGTTTAACAAAACAATATACAAATAAACTTTGCATTGAGAATTTCTGGTTAAACTATGAGCAGACATAACTCCAATATGGCACTATTTACTGATGGATGAGGGGTGCATCCTCAAAGTGAATAGTACTTTGAGAGGCACAGAGATTCATAGTTTTAACCAGAAACTTGAAATAAGGCAGAGTATATTTGCTTTATACTTTGGGTCAAAAATGTAAATAGAAAAAGAGAAAAATAGGAAAGAAGTAATGTGGTAGATGCTATGTTGTGGAGGGATCCTGCACTGACTGTGCAAAGCAAGGCACAATGTCATATTTGCTGTATGACATTTCACATAGTAAAGTTTTAAATCCACAAAATATTTTTAGAGTTCACAGTACATATCAAGTCACTATGCGTATTCCTGAGTCTCATTGACGAATGTTATGTGTCAGCATTCCGTTCCCTCTAATAAGAGGCAAAAACACTCTGTCCCTCGGACAGGACATTAAATGGAGGTCCCGTGTGCAAGATACCCATGACTCACACACGTAAAAGATCCCACTTCATTCATTCATCGCAATGAGCAGGGTGCCAATCTGGTGAAATGGTCCCCCTACCTGGGAGGTGAGATGAAAACGTTCTTCTCACCTCCCTGCCCCTGCCCATCTAAACAAGAAAACAGGCGAATGATGCTGACCCTCAAGGTTCGCCCTAGGTGACTAGCAATAGTCAGCAAACGATATCAACCAGCCACATTGTGCCACACGCTAGAAGAAGACTATATTGTATGCTACATTGTATGCCTATGAACCTATCAATGCAGATAAAGAGGCAGCACTGCTAACCTTAACATTCTAACAACATGCACATTACGACAACACTGACTGTGACTAACACATTTTCCAGTAATCAGTAATTTGCACCTTTTTGGAGTGAAAATCAATAATCCTTAACAGTGTATTTAAATAGAATATATTACAGACAATGATTTCTAAAATCAGTAATTTGCTTGCAACCTTCAGTATTCTTCTCCAATTTCAGTAGAAATTACTGAAAATCAGTACTAGTTGGCAGCTCTGATTTTTCTCATACATAATCCATGCCTCCTTTTTCCACTGTCTGTCACACACATAAACACATACTACAGTACATGCATACTATGCACAAACAGGGAGAGAATGGGCCATAAGTGGGGAAGGTGACGTACTCTCCATATAGCACTGAAGGACTGGTATTAAAGTGTGTGAATTAGAAGCTGGTGGCACTAGATAAAGACTGCCTGCACTACATCCTACTGTGTAGCAGCAAATGTACCAGTAATAGACTGTACAATTGGCATACTAAGTAATCTATCTGGAAGTGGTTAGAAAATAACCCTTCTGGAAAGGAAAGGAAATCCCTGCAATTATTTCTTGGGATTTACTTATCATTTTTAGACATTAATGACAGACAGAGGAAGTGTTTCAGGCAGAATTTGTCCCGATGAATTGAACCTGGGTTTGATAAACGGTTACGTGTAACATGTGTCTGTCTGTCTGTCTGTGTGTATACATGTGTGTAGTACAATGTACCTTGTGAGTTTGACTGCATGCTTAACAATTGTGAAAGTAGTTCACTCCACAAGATTTGAAGAAAGTATGCAGTTACCATGGCAACACATCAGGTACAAACACAAAAAGCCTCTTTCATATTACATCTACAGTGTAGATCATTATAGACCCTACATACTGAATTTGAAATAAATTGCATTAATACTGTGGTAGTAGTTCGCGACACAAGGTTTTGGGGAAATTGTGGTTACCATGGCAACGCTTTCTCCGACAAGCACATAAAAAAACATGTCATACACATTTACACCTCAATGTCATTATGTACACCGAATTTGAATTCAATTGCTTCAAAATTGTGGAAGTAATTCAAACCAGAAGATTTTCAAGAAAATATGCCATTACCATGGCAGCGCCTTGACGGGTACAAACACAAAGTGAGTCGTGCATTTACACCTATAGGTCATTATACACACATGTACCAATGCTCAAATACTGTGGAAATAGTTCCCTCCACAAGGTTTTGAGAAAATTGTAGTTACAATGGCAATGCTTTCTCCAACAAACACAAAAAACATGTCTTGCACATCTACACCTCAATGTCATCATGTAACACAAGTTTCATAAAAATTGCTTCAAAATTGTAGGAGTTCGCGACGCAAGATTTGCAATGGACTGCCCAACTGCCCGACCACCCGATCGACCACACGCTGATTCCTATATATACCCCCTTACACACGTCATGTATGCGAGGGTATAAACATGTCAACATTCAAGAATAGTTGATAATTAATCACATGAGGCTCTCTGAACCAATCAATTGAGGATAACTTTTGGATCCAAAATATTTTAGCAAACATTTCTTTAATTACTAAATTAGATGAAACATGGACATCTGGGTGCTTATCCTTAAAGGGAAGATAAACCCCAAGAACAATGTGGATTGAGTGAAAGCAGCAACATTAGTAGAACACATCAGTGAAAGTTTGAAGAAAATCGGACAATCGATGCAAAAGTTATGAATTTTTAAAGTTTTGGTGTTTGAACCGCTGGATGAGGAGACTACTAGAGGTTATGATTATGACGTATGAGTGGACAACAATACCAAGAAAATATAAAGAAAATACTACAAAAATCCATTTTTCATGAAAATTACAAATTCCATCAACTTGATATTGACATATGTTAAGGGTAGCAATTATTTCCCCTGCTTTCTGAAAGCGGTTGGCCCACTGCTCTTTCATAATTCTAGAAAAGTGAATTTTTGTTGAATTTCCTTTATATTTTCTTTGTATCGTTGTCCACTCATACGTCATTTCCTCTAGTAGTCTCCTCATCCAGCGGTTCCATCACCAAAACTTTAAAAAGTCATAACTTTTGCATCGATTGTCCGATTTTCCTCAAACTTTCACTGATGTGTTCTACTAATGTTGCTGCTTTCACTCAATCCACATTGCTCTTTGGGTTTACCTTCCCTTTAACCTCTGGCTATGAAATTCAATGCAGTTCACCCTAACTGATGTTGGTAAATTGCAACATTTGCCATGCTAGAACCATGGGCCCTGTCTAATAAAACAAGTACATATTCTTACATTTTTAACCAAAATGACAATTTATGATTTGAGCTTGATATACAGCACCCTGAAAATATACAAAATTTTGAAGAAAAAAAAAATGTTACCACATCAAGGTAGAATCATACAGTACAGATGTATATTAAACATAATGACACAAAATATTCTTCACATAAACAGTAAGATAAAGAAAACCAAGACTGCTGACCTGTGACTCGTATTCATGCTATCTTAAAACTGAAACTTATTACCAGGTAACTAGTACATAACTTGTCATTTTTAACTTGAATACATTGTAGATAGGTCTGCCAGCTGCAGTGAGACTCAAGCATTCAAAACCAGGAAAACATATATTTATGATGCAAATTTGTCAAATGCCATTGTATATCAATTCAGTTAAACAAATCATTACGTGGCATGCGCATGTCAGTTAAAGGTTCTAGTCCCATTGTTATAATAAGCACTGCATGTTGTTGACTTGCATAGTACAAACAGTACAGCTGTCCCATACCATATGAAACTTGGAATCAAGATACCATACTACAGGAACTACATTCTATATTGTAATAGGCTGTACAATTTATAGCCTTTGGATGCTGAAATCAAAACAAACCATGTGATAACTTTAATGATTTATTAACAGACTATTGTGTGCAAAAACAAAAGAATGCCATGTGACTTCAGTACATGACAATGAAGGCCGTGTCACACTACAGCATGTCAAGCCACCAAATGCTAACATTTTCAAAATTTGGAGATACAAACTTTGTACATTTGCATTTGTTGCTAATCGCTTGTAGCACATGTGATGTACATTGTATTCATTGGCTATTTGTACAAGTTGGCTCAGTTCCAAAATTAAATACAAACTCAAATTTAGGAATTGTTTGTTTCAATTAAATCCTACTGATAGATGATTCTTTTGCCACTTTAGAAGCTTGAATGACAAATTACCTGTACTTAAAAATAGGGTGATACGTAAGTGTGCCCAGAAGTGAAAGAACCTGTGAAAATTGTTCATTAAAGTCGGTCGATCGTCATCCCTAATGGTATGTAAACTCCCAAACGACCGAAGTTTGTGCATGCAATTGTGCAATGCCAGACTCGGTGCTATATCCATAAACGTGTGGGACAATGCTACCACTGAGACATGTGTGTGTGTGTGTGTGTACGCATCATACACAAACATTCAGAGCTACCAAGTCTCACACATTCTGCGTGAGACTCAAGCATCTAGGGGCAATCTCACGATCTCACGCATGACACCCATTTTTCTCACGCATCGGGCCAAGTCTGCAACTTGGGCCTATAATAATTAGTATAGCTCAAAAGATTAAAGTGATAGTTGCAAATGAAGGTATATTTCCCTTTTGTCTTTAAAAATAAGTAAAAAATAGTCACTTAAGTATGCACCTGATCGCACCATTAAGAGCTAAAAATTGAAAAAGCTCCCTACCGTGGGAGGCCACAGGGGAGAAAAACCCCTCCCACACCTTCGCTCGCGCGCACATTCGCATGCCGAGATGCCGAGTCATGAAAATCTCACTCATAAAATTTTTTTGAACTTGGCATCCCTCAAACATTGTGACCGCCAGCTGCGGTGATTGGAGGAGAGAGGCCAGAAGACGTGTGGCTCTCTTGGCCTCTCTTCATGCGCATGTGCACTGAGAGTGTGCGTCCATTCGGAAGTTCTTGTGGCTCGCTTGGACAGCCATTTTGGGTCAGGAGATTTGTAGCACAGAACTCTTGTAGTCTAGAGTGTTGTTCGCCGACCCATTGAGCCAGCGCTATTCTCATTCGGGGTCACTACATTTGATACAGAATGGGGGAGGCAGCGTGTTGCGTTCGTCTCCGTACCACACAAACCACTCGCCACGATTGTAAGGCTTCAAGTCAAATTGGTGTTAAATTTCATTAATTGTTTCAGTGTCCTCTCTCTGAAATTGTCGCTTTATGAAATACTTTTGGAGACATCCAAATGTATTGAAAATCAATCCCCTTTTAATAATGCTACAAGAGAGACTTTGGTAAAGATAGGAAAATTATACGATGGAAATTGTTGAATATTTTGATTTGCAGCATAACATAGACAAGAATGTTATCGTCAAATGACTGTATTATGCTATGTATACGCTGGGTATTCACTGGTCATTCATTTCATACGCTCAGCATCTATTTAGATGGATGCTACATAAGCACTACCCTTTGTTACTTTGTATGCTTGTAATATGGTTAGCATACCCTCATCATTCATCAGGCGAACATCAGAAAACCAGATTTTGCCTGAGAATTCAAGCATACATTGTATTTGAGCATATCTGGACTTTGCCAAATTTTGCCCCCAAAATGATGTATATATGCCAGTGTAAAAGGGTTTTAAAGGTGGAAGAGAAAAGGAATATAAAATTTGGTAAATGGACTGGATGACATTGTTGTAATCTCTGCACAATAATTCATCCATTTGTACAGACAATCATCCATTTCATAACTTTTGGATAAAAATCATTTTATTTCTATCCACATGATATTTAGTGGATTTTGTGAGTTTTTATCCCCTGTACATCTCCTAAATCTTAACTTGAAACAAAAATGAGAAAACTGCCAGGGTTTGTGGAAGACAAGCCCAAGCCTAAAAATACGATGCCACTGCTGATCGATCAGTCTTCCTTGTGGGGCTATAAAGTTGCAACTCTGTCAAGATTATCAGCTCACACCCACGAGACAGACTGCATCAGCACTTTCTGGTTGTCACAGACAGACCAAGGGCAATGACATTTTCAATCCCCAGTTGAACACTCATGAGTATTTCTGCTATGATAATGGGTACAAACTGGGGAAGTACAGTGTAGAACTTCCCCTGATATCCTGTACTTTATAGAGTACATGCATTGCCTGTGAGACAAGAGGATAGATTTTTGCCTGAAGAACAAATCCCCAGGTGTACAATGACATGTAACACAGCAAAGAAGATCATGCTCTCACTTTAGGCTCATAAAATATCTTTAACAGTACACTAGGAATTATAAGGCACTATAGTACAATGCATGATCATGTTCCATAGGTATACCGGTAAATACTGAATACAGATCATATCTTCTGCAGCCACTTCAACAGTTATACAGACACAATTGCTTTGCAATACATGATTAGTCAAGCTAGTCGTCAAATGATACTCCACTCTGAATGTACTTTTATGGGTGCTCAGCCAGTGGTAGCCAATGGTTTCTATATCTTGGTCTTGCTGGTTGAATTCCTGGTTCAATTCCTGATGTTCCCACAGGTCTCATTCAGAAAGACTTGTACAATGTAGTCATGGAATTGTGCAAACACACACACACACACACACACACACACACACGAGTACAGTGGGTTAAATTGACGGCTTCACCCAGTACCTACTTTAACCTGAGTGACAGGCTTAGTTAGAAGAGAGAAATCAATTTCTGCCAGGATTGATCCTTACAGTGAAAAAAAAAAATAAACAAATAAATAAATCTCACGTCATAATGATGCATCTGCAAATAACACATACATTTTCACCCAGAGCAAAATAGCACTGTTTATAATTTTTGTTCTTTTTCTCTCATTTCCTTCTTCCCTTTCTTCTATCCTATCTCTATGACAGTCATTCTTTACCTCTATTTTTTTTTCTATGTATATATACTTACATGATGCATCAGGGCTGCAAGCAAATCAAGCTATACGCTAAGCTGTAGCCCTTCTGTATTATCTATTGTCCCACATATACACTTCTGTTATTAAACATTGTAAATCAAATGAAGACAAAATTCAACATCTGTATATATACTGTATACGCTGTTATTTTCGCACAGATATTTTCGCAAATGAGAACATAGACATTTTCGCAAGATGTTGTTTTTCGTGAATTGACGCCGATGCTAATGTACAACTTTGTAAATGCATTGCTACCCTAGCACATGGACACATTTTTGTGTGTTGTTAAATTCACAATCCAACTGTAAGTTCCAAATTTGCAAAAATTAAACCCTCCAAAAAATAAAAGCTTATACACTTCATATATAAGTGTGTGTTTGTGAGAAATATGACAAAAGAGAAAATGGTGCGTAGCTTGGAATTTCTTTTTTCTTGCTGTTCCTCCTTTTTTGGAAAAAGAGCAGGAGTTGAAAAATTGGTCTCCACAGAGAATCGAACCCGGGTTCTTCGGCATGAAACGCTCGGCCACGGACACTTCATAGCGGTTCAGGCAGACCCAAGCTCGATTACCCAGCGGACCAATTCTTCAGCCCTTTTTGTGCGTATTCCTTTTTTAGGCAGAGCCATGCCTCAGCTGGATCTACTACAGATATTCAAGTATCAGTGAACTGATTAGGGTAAAGTTTTGTGGGATAGGTCACCGGTGCATACAGCTTTCAGCTTTCTCCTGAAAATAATTGAGATATGTGAGATATGGCGAAAGAGGAAATGGTACGTAGCTTGGAATCATTATTCCTCTTACTGTTCCTCCTTTTTTGGAAAAAAACATGAGTTGAAAAAATATATATACTATCAACTATGTGTGCACGTGTACAATGACAATGCAGAAACAAATACAGTTGTATATATATCAAATCAAAATCCAATTTTGGGAAAAGGGTCATTGTGACAGGAACATCATTACATTGTGCAGTGTTTATCCCTTTCCCCAAAATGAATCATACATTCCTGATAATGCATACTTGATTACAATTAACTTTAGATTACCGGTACTACATGCAACACAAAAGACACACAATTTCATTCTCACTTGCAAATTGGGTAACCACAACACTAATATGATGTCGATAATTTACACATTCATTGAATGACAATATCTTGTAGTGTAGACCATATTGCAATGGTTCAGTAGCATCGCTTCATCACATGGATTAAAAAGAACAAAATTTGACAGCATATGTGAGCCTGCATGATTTTGTCTTTGTTCATTCAGCATACACTAAAGTTCAGCTTTAGGAATGGCTATTGGCTGAAATGTAGCCATTTGATTTAACAGGGTTGGTTTTGACTGAATAGAAATTGACCAAGAATGAAACAATTTGAAATACTGTTCTATGTGAATGGGTATCTGAATGTCCAAATGTCCACAGAACAATTCCAAAACAAACTATGATACAGAAGATAAGACATATAATTGCAGTTAACCTCTGTGTCACATTTCTGATAACTCTGATAAACTACAAGCACAAAATTGTACAAAATGAGCAGATAACTCTGCAATGGTTAACTCTTGTCAAATATATTAGGCTTTGTTTAGTGCACCAACATTCAAATGTTTACATGACAAAATCTTTGCCTAAAGCATCATACCAATGATTCCACACATTTGACTTTATACCCTCTGAATATATCATCATATCTGAATAAGGCTCGAGCAAAACCTCAAGTTGAGATCATGACACTGCAAAAATGCTGTGGACAATCCTGCATTCTGCTCAAATGCACCAAGCATGTCATAAGGGTCTTGTTACAACAAAATTTCAGAACAAGACTCCAAACAAGCAACAAACATGACCACGCTGGCTATTTTGATGTTCCTGCTGTCCCCTGCTTTCTCACTATTAAAGATCTCAGATTACACTGACATTCAAACAGTCATCATTTCATATCACTGTCAGATTTGCTACATTGCATATCTTCCCCTCTTACCTATTTCTACTTTTCAAGAATTAAACAAAATTTTTCTGACAAGACACTGCCCCTTTAAACTGCCACTAATCTTGCCTCCAGCAGTCAGGTTACACGGAAGTGTGGCTTAATATCACCTTGTTATGAAGGTATAAATTACACAAAGCAAGAGAAACACACGTAAAAGACTCTAGCTATACCTGACAGATCTGGCCTTGGAGTACATGGACCCTCAGATTCCATACAAAGCGAGCGATAAGATGTTTGACTTGATCAAACAAACAAACAAACAAAAAACAAGTTTGCTTGTTTGTTTCAATTACAACAAAATATGCAACCACCACAGCCAGAGGAAATTCACTTAAAGTTTCCATCTGCAGAATCTTGAAACAAAAATAAGGTTCAATATTTTATATAATTGATTTGTTGGGGGGGGGGGGGAGGGTCCCATAAAAGTAAGGCATATGTTTGATACACACAGAACATACCAAAACGATGTGATAAATTGAATATATGGAACACAACCTAAAGCTTTTTTTTACATGCATACCTGCTTCTACAATAACTTGCAATAACTTGAACTACACAGGATAACTTCTGACCACATGCAAAAGGTTTAACAACTTACCTGATCATAGAAGTAGAAAAAAGAAACTTTATCTTTTTCCAGCAGCTCAGCATAGCTCTTGGGCAAGTATCGCACACGCAGCTCATATCTTAGAAAAGAAACATTTACAAGCATTTTACATTAAGAATGCTTCACATAGCTCATGATGTAATAAAGTGACTGCTTAGAATGTAGACATTACGTAATCATTCTTTCAAAATAAAATACAATATTGGATGTTATACTTTGCTGTTTGAACTATCCTTTCATACTTTTGTGGCTTTGGAGAACAAATGGATGAAAAACATAGTTGGCACACCAATTTGGTATAGTTGCTATATTGACATGATCACCTGTGGCTTGCAGCACCAGTGATCAATTAAAGTATGTATTTTAATGATAGCGTGCATACATTGTATGTCCTCCACATATCTTTACATACAGTGGTACATCTAATATACCCTAAACTTAACAGAGTTTAAGCTTGGATTTACTCTCTTTTGAGGTGAAATATGTTTGATAAATTCAAAGAATAGCCAGCAATACAACATGTCAGCAGCATTGTCAGAGAAGAATAATGAGTTTGGGTCGCAATATGCCATAAGATTCGCCATCCAGGCAACATAAGCCCAGTACAATAATGTGACAGATTAAGGGATTACAAATTGTCACAATAATTAAACACAAGAATGTGAACCAATATGACTTACAGTGTAGCTACTAATGTAAAAGTATGAAATATTGGCTGGCATTAAAGGGTGTGGACAGTTCTGGTTGAGGTGAGGATTTAGCTTTTAGCGTTCTGCGAGATATCCAGAAACCACTCTATGATATGTCAAAGAGCATGCAATTCTAAGGAGTATCAAAGTTTATTTGATGAAAATCGGTTTTGAAATGGCTGAGATATCCAAAAACAAGGTGAAACAAAGAGATCCTAATAAAAGGCATGGCCCTGTCACCTTTTATAATTATCACTTTTTAGGATATCTCAGCCATTTGAAAACCAATTTTCATCAAATAAACATTGAATTCTTCTTAAAATTACATGCTTTCATATTACATTTAAGGTTTCTCATTTTCTCACTTACGAATGTTCTAAACAAGAACAGGAACAACACAGGGATAAAGAATTGGGAAAGAGTGAAATAGCAGCAGCACGAGTGAAGGGGGGGGGGGGTATATTCATGTACATCTTATACTAATTCATCACCTTCCTGTGCAGTGTTGTTTTCCTTCATTTTGGTTCCCCTTTGCGTGCCTCTAGTGAAGAGTACCTTCAGTCAACGTGCTACTTCTCTTTCCTTCTCATCTCTGTGTACTATTCTGCAGTTGTAGAAGTCCAAATTAAATTTTTCATTGAACCAGTCCTTAGTTTATCAAGTTTTCTGCAGTTAGTGTACCTCTGGAGTTTTACATTTGCTGATTTGTTTTTGTTTTTGTTTTTCCCCATTATAGGAGAGTGGGGGATTCCCCTATTGCTGGAGCCGGTTCCTATGTGGACAAAGACGTGGGCGGAGCTGCTGGAACTGGTGATGGAGATGTCATGATGAGATTCCTTCCAAGGTAACTTTTGCAGCATCGCTGGTGCATTCACTTTACCACACTACCAGATACTTTCCACTGCTACTACATTAAGTGTTAATACCAGTAGATTTAATTATAAGAAAAGCAGTAGTATTATTGAGGATAATGTTGATAGTGATAACAATTGTCATGATAATAATGTTAATGTAAAATCATAAAGGAAGGATTGTTTAGATGATGTTGGTCATCAAACTTCAGCCTTGAAAGTATTTGTTACTTGCAATTTGATTAATCTCTTCTTCATCAATGATCTCTTTTTTCCTTCTTTTTTTTTCTCAGAGATTTGAGGAGCGTTCCAGGACTTTTCTTCTTCATACAAAGCAATGTTAAAAACAAGTGAAGCACTCAGAGAGCACAGACCTCTGCCAATCATAATGCCCCTTTTTCCTAATTATAAAGAATCCTTCCAAAAAAAGAAAAGAAAAAAAAAATCCTGGATGCAGATGGTGATTAGGATCACTACCAACTTGTCTCGGTATTAACTTCTCCTGAAAATTTCGTTCGAAATTTCTGTGGTATTTTAATAAACAAACAAACAACAAACCAACCAACACCAGCAAAAATGTAACCTCCTTTGAGGAGGTAACAATGTCGCACTAACGGCAGGCTGACATGGTATCAATGCTGACAGTGCTTAATGTGTGCAATATTTTACAACTCGGTGCTACTGATGCAATTATGACCTCATTACATGCCACAGTTACATTGTACATGTCTGTTCGCTATGTATGATGCTTGCCACTTTTTTTTCCTCTGAGAATTGTCAGCTAAAACATTGGTTCCATGACATTTGCTCCTGCGACGATTGCTCCAATCAAATATCTGCACTCTAAGCCAAACATGAATTCTATCCACAAACATAGCCCTAATCCTGATCCTCACATCAAACTAAACCTAAAACCCTATCACAACCCTAACCCTAAGACCGTGGAGAAAATAAACCAGAGAAACTGTAGCAGGAGGAAATGTCATGCCACTGAAACATCACATGGGGTCAGGGGGGGGGGGGACGTGTGGAGGTTCTTCGTAGCCATATTCACCAATGCATCAGCAATCTGTTACTCTGTACTTCTGTTCATACCAGCTTCCAGGTTGTGGAGAACATGCGGAATGGGATGACACCGGACGTGGCGTGTCAGTCGGCGCTGCAGAGGATCATCCGCTACTATCCCGAGTTCAGTGGAGCTCTCGTGGCTGCAGGAGTTGATGGTAGCTATGGTGAGACTGCATTTATCGCGACACTTTGCGAGAAAGGTTGAGGAGTGTAGTAGATGGCATGTGCAATAATTTAGAGCAATTGATGCAGAGCAATATATGATGTACAATGTACACATGGAGCAGTTGTTGTGCACACATCCTTGAGTGAGTTGGCAACGCTGTGATGAATTTTCTATTTTATCAGCTGCAAATGCCAACATTTTGTGGCAGCCCCTGTGCAGTCCACCAATATAAAGACTAATGATTGTCATTTCAACTCATTTGAATTCATTTGAATTCATTTTGAAGAGTGAAAAAGTGGATTTAGATCACCTTTGTTACATTTGTCACCCACAGCTGTGCGTTTGTCCACCTGTACATACCTTGTCAGGTATCCTGCACTCAAGTCAACGAAACCGGAAATGCACACTTACAAGACTTATTGGTTTTGCTATAGATCAACTGGGTTTGGGTCCTGTTTTTATGGCATTTTCTATCTGGGGGCTTCAAGTATGCATAACAAAAGATAATTCATGCTCTGGATCATAATGGCATAAAGCTGTTGTTCAATCTGTGTAAAATTCATACTCAATTTTACAGTATTTCTCTCTTCATTTCTGTTATTACAAGGTGCGACATTAGTTCCCTCTGCCAATTACACGGTAGCATTCAGGGTTTTTCAAACAGAACTTCTCAATCAGTGAAGAAATATCTAAGGAATCCAGAGTTTCATGTGGAATGGCCATGATAAGTGCCAAATGAGTTGGCCTTTTCTGTGTCATGGTAGAGCGCCATCAAAACAGAAACCAACTAAATTTTGAAAGGGCAGCTGAAGGTGCAGCAACCCATCTTTGATAATCCTGGTCAAAGTTGTTGAGTTAGTGTTGGGACAGTTGTAGAATCCAAGGAACTCTGACTTCCTGTCAAAATTTGACACTGCTTCTGCACACTCTCTGAAAATTGCTCATTACTACTTTTGTACTGTCAGCCATGATACTAAAAAAGTCATAGGCCTGGATTTCCGTGGCAATTTCTCGTTGAATTGCATGCCCATACGTTTCAATGATCTAATTTTGGATTGTGTTAGAGGTCCAGTCATTTCTGTGTTTCGTCCATGGAAGTTGTTCTTTGTTGCTCTTCCATCATTCCACCATCAAGTTCCAGAACACTCCATCACAAGCTGTATCACCTTGGAAAGATAAACTATGCTTTCCTGTTTCCAAGAAAACATATTGTCCTGAAGATTAATATTGTCCTGAAGATTAGAGATAGCACATCTGAAGCAGTGGTTTGCTCCCTCCTGCACTGCACTGTGAACGGAGAACTTGATGGATTCTTGTTGACCTATATAAGCTTCGAACATGCTCTTTCGTGTTGTTGTGATCGTTCATGTACATTAACATTTTGGTGGCCTTCTGCCAAGTGTCGAAACCTTTTGAAATGAATGTGCAATGAATTTTTTCATGTTTCGAAATCTGCACATTGTAACATCTGACCACGGAATCAATCGCAAGAGACAATCACTAGTCAGCTAACAATCACAGATCCATTTCACGCAATGGTCACGCGACTGATTAAATCGGGTCGAGTCAGAGGAGTACAGTTTTGATAGATTTTACTTGTCTCATTGAGTCTGCATAGTTACAGTGACGTGGCTTATAGCATGCAGTGAGCATATAATGCGTATGTGTTGCTAGTCTCAATTCAGGACACTACATTTCTCCCTTTCTCCAAAAGATGAAATTTCTCATATAATAATTTGGTTAATGTCATGCAAGTGTAATGAAATAAAATGTTTCCGACTTAGAAATGAATAACATCAATAATTTTGCTGTGTCCTGTTAATTCAGTAAATTAAATGATGTTCCAAAATGGTTTCTTTAACTTAAATGTTGCATAGTGTATAAACATACAAAATACAATTAATGGTTTTACTCCAAATTTTCCATATTTTTCCTTTTCAATTTTTTAATGCGTATATGTGTATATATTATCTGCTACGTAGGAGCATGCATTAACATTGTATAAAGCTTACACTACATCCTAACTTAATATCTTCTTTCTTCTGATACTTCTTTCTTCTTTTACCTTCTTTCTTCTAAAACTTCATAATCTTTTACTTTCTTTCTTGCAATTCCCTCTTCTTCTTTTGATAATCTTCCAGCTTCTTAATCCCTGCAAAATCTTCCAGCTTCTTTATCTCTTCAAAATCTAGCTTCGTTCTTCAAATCTTCTAGCTTCTTCCATCAATATGCAGTGGAACTCAGCATAACGAGAATCTTTCGGTTCTGAATGTTCTGCTTATTATGTCAAATATATTTGAATATATATCTC